>NC_064409.1:160000-180000 GCF_023375975.1 Astyanax mexicanus
GTGTTTATTAGCACTTACACACACACACACACACATACACACACACTCAGGATCAGGTTAATAAAGTTTATTCTAAAAGACAGTGAGCTCTGTGATATATGCAAACATTATAATACACTGCATGTATTACACTAATATGTAAATGTATATTTATAGTCTCATATTTTCTCCAGCCGGACTCCGACCCACTTTACTCTAATCTCAGGAATATTCCAACCGTCCTGCTAACCCCCCCAAACCGTGCTGTACAGAGTATTTACTCTACACTGATTTCCTGCTGTTTACTTTAGAACTGTTATTTACCTGTTTTTTACACCTAATATCGTTTTTATTCACAAAACAAAATCAACAGCAATAGGAATGAATGTTACTACTGCTAATAATTATGTTAGATATTCTATTATTCTTAGCATTAATTAGTTATAAAATAACTATGTATAACTGTTAATACATGAACACCACAGAGCTCTATACTGTATAATATAAACTGAAGCTGTTTATTGTCTTTATATTTTACTGTGTTTCTCTTCTCTCTTCCATCATGAAGACGGTTTGATATAAAAGTGAGTGAAGTTGTTGTAAATGAGTGTGAGCAGTCAGTGCTGTCGGGGCTGAATACGATGGTTTATTGTGTGTTTTTGCTGCACGACTCTGAACAGATTCATCAATTATTCAACACAGCAGCTCTCTGTTTATAAAGCCGTGCTTATAGAAATATTTATACTGAGGAAAAATCAGACTTCAGATTAAAGACCGTCCCTAGATCCAGGTCCAGTCGAACCCGAGCCCATCCGCTCTCAGGCTCAGAGACAGGCCTGAACATGATGAGCATTTTTGTCTCTTTTGCATAAATATATTTGGTACATTTTTTTTGTATATATATTATGATTGACGAGGAGCTCCCATACACTGGGGGCACTGTTTTCCCCACATCCCATAACAGACGAATATGAGAATAGTGCTGCTACAGTGCTGAAAACTCTGATTATCTTATTCTGTGCAACATAGAAAACTCTTGCTCTTCCTGTCCTAGGACGGTCCTGATGAGAGCCAGTTTCATCATAACATTTTTGATGGTCTTTGTGACTGTTCTTAAAAAAAAGTTTGAAATGTTAGCGCTATTCACTGTATACCTGTAATTCTACCTCTTCACTACTTTACTTTAACTGATGCTCTCAAACACTTTATTAAGAGACAAGAAATTCAAGTAATTAACTCTTGATGAGTTCAGCACAGCTGTTAACTGAAAGCCTGAATTCCAGGAGACTCTACCTCATAAAACTGACTGAGAAAATGTTGTTTATGAAATAATTCCATATGTTTTTCTTTATAATTTGAACAACTTATTAATTATTAATAATTTTAAAATGAAAATTTTTAAATAAAAAAACAGTGAATTTAATGTGTGCCCAATCCTGTAATGATCATTTAGTTGTATTTGTATGAATTTCTCTTTTGGGAAGAGGTGATTTCGCTGCTCCAGGTGATTATTCTATTATCACTATAACAATATTATGATTATTATTATTATATTTTATATGTTTGTTTCTACAGAAGGAAAATGTGTGTGAAGATATTTTTCATTGAAAAACAATAAAACACACAGTGGAATTTCTCCAGTCTGCAGATCTGGTGTTAATCTTCCAGCTGCAGCTCCTCGCTTCTTCTTAATCTCCTCTGTTGCTCAGATTTAATGCGACTGTGTGGAAGAATCTCTTAATACCTGTCGGGATGAGTGAGGAGTGCAGGCCTGGCCTGTCTCTGCCTCGACTAATGCAGTAAATATTGATATGCAGCAGAACGGCTGTAATGAAGCGCTGAGTTACAGTTGGGGGCGTGTCAGCCTGGGGGGGGGGGGGGGGGGTTGGTTCTACATGGAGCACCATTGGTTTACTGATGTAGAACCACCACAGAGCAGCTATTATTATTATTATTATTATTATTATCATTATTTGGGTGGTGGATCTTAGAAGAACAGAGTGAAAAGTGGAGAATAAAACATCGGGTGGAGATTAATGCACTAGAGTGAACATATACATATAGACAGAACTATAAACAGTACAGCGGTATCTGTGTCTCTGCTCTGTGTGTTCCATTACATTAGGATCATGTTTTATACTCGTGTTATAAGTGAGAAATGTTATTGTCAAAGAGTCCCTCTGTCAATAAATTATAATACTGCCCCATAAACATCTGTAATTTACAGTGGATTTACACGTTGTTTCAGTTTGATCTGACTGATAGACGAGGTCTTGGTTCTGAAGCATGGTCTGGTTTATCTGCAGTGTAAAATCAACTTTAGAGATGGTTCTGTTTTTTAGGACCAACTACAGGAAGTTAATCATATAAAATAATCTCATCAGCCCTTCATACAATACAGAAGGAAAAATAACTAAACTAAATAACTAGTGTTGTGCTGAAATCAGCTCGCCTTCACATTCAGGCTTCTCACACAGCAGTGTGGAGGCAAACGCTTATGCAGGTAATTGTTGGATCTACAACTAAATCTACAACTGTTGCTTAATTCTTATTTATAAATGGAGTATTAGACTCATTCCACTGTAGGGAGGCGATTTCAGCGGGTTTTTAACTTGTAACACAGTTTGCACAGTCCAGCCGGTTCCTCTGGGTCAGATAGGAAAGGAATTCTCAGGTCAGGTTTAATCTTTACTTCTACGTTAAGAGCAGAATGGCTATATTGCAGAATAAGACAGTAAATTGGATTAAAGGATGTTTTTGATTGGTTAGTTATGGCTCTTCGCAGCCCTGGGGCATCAAGATGGCATTTGCAGAAGAGCTGTTTGGCCGTCAGGTCCTGGCTTCTTATTAGCATTCATCGACTGTCTGAGGCCCAATGGGAACAAGACAGAGCGTTCAGCGAATACAGATTCACACAATATCCATAACTTTAATTTTTACACCTTTACAGAAACACAGACCTCCTCAGAGTGTCATCCCAAATCCAGATAAGTAGAAATGCACTCAGGTTTAGACTTGTAGGAAGAATAACTTGCTTTTGTGATCCTGTTTCTGCGTATCTGAAATACTGTTCTGACTGGGCTTGAGAAACGTCTCTAATCACACCCAAAGTTTTGTCTGTACTTGTTCGGTTCTTCAGTCCTGCGGTTTCAGGCTGTTATTGCGGGAGAAACGTCCCGAAGCTGCTGTCAGACCCTCGCTCTGAAAGTCCTTGTCTATGTTTACAGAGAGCAGCCAGCAGACAGACTACATATTTACTCAGCTCCATCTAAAGAGCACGTAAATCAGCTCCCACACAGAATTCCAGCCAGTCTACAAGGTCTAGTTTCACACTGAATACATGAGCATGAGCTGTTCAGCAGGTAAATATCCCACAGGTGAGATTACAGAAACACGAGAACACCTATACTTACAGAACCAGCAAGCATGTAAAATAGATACAGAGTCCAGTTTCACTGGAGGACACTGTCAGCTTATTGCACTTCAAACTTTGATGAACAGAAAGCTTTATTAATATCATGATGTGGTGAATCATCAACTTCTAGAGAAATCTGGGGAAATATTGTGTTGCAATATTGATTGTGAGAAAAAACAGAATATTACATTGTCAGTTGTATCAACATCATGTGATTTTGAGTGGATTGGAGTTACTGCTCCATTTACACAGACTGTATCCACAGATACATGGCATTTAAACATGCTGTGTTTGCCTGCTATTGTGTTCCATACCTGGCAACCAAATGTGTGGGAATAAGACTAGGGAATGGGCTTCATTACAGACTTCAAAGTAGCGCTGCTGTTACAAGATCTTAAAGAGGTTAAACTTAGCATAGAACTGTAACAGTAACTATTTCTGTAACTATATCAGTAGCAGTAACAGTAATGATAACAGTATCAGTAACAGTAACAGTAATGATAACAGTAACAGTACAGGTTTTGTTACTGCAGTTATGCACAGATAAAGATCCACAATCTTCTCCAGCATCGTTACTCTCTGTTCAGTTTCTACACCAATAATCACAGCAGAGAGAGGAGTATTAATACTCCAGAATACTGTAATACTCTTACAACTGAAATCTGAGAGCAGAGTAAGTAGAGCAAACCTGCCGGAGATCAAACTCCCAGAACAGTGATGGATTAGTTTGGGTTGCTGCTCTATTTTCAGCAGGACACAGATTCACCCTGCAGGACCTTAAACCCTGTCAGAGACCCAGATTTCCCTTCCAGAACCTCTCTCACAAACTGCAGGACACTGAGCAGGACACAGAGCAGGACACAGAGCAGGACACAGAGCAGAACATAGAGCAGCCCATAGAGCAGGACACTGAGCAGGACACAGAGCAGAACACAGAGCAGGACACAGAGCAGAACACAGAGCAGAACACAGAGCAGGACACAGAGCAGGACACAGAGCAGGACACAGAGCAGAACATAGAGCAGCCCATAGAGCAGGACACTGAGCAGGACACAGAGCAGAACACAGAGCAGAACACAGAGCAGGACACAGAGCAGGACACAGAGCACGACACAGAGCAGAACACAGAGCAGAACACAGAGCAGGACACAGAGCAGGACACAGAGCAGGACACAGAGCAGAACACAGAGCAGGACACAGAGCAGAACATAGAGCAGCCCATAGAGCAGGACACTGAGCAGGACACAGAGCAGAACACAGAGCAGGACACAGAGCAGAACACAGAGCAGAACACAGAGCAGGACAAAGAGCAGGACACAGAGCAGGACACAGAGCAGATCAGGAACTGTTTGCTTTATTCAGAGAGAATAATAAAATCTCCCTGGTTCTGTTCTGGAATTCAGGAAGTACAATAGTTAAACTGATGAAGATCTGTGTGGAAGAGAGAGAGTTGAGATTAATCTGGACGGGGGGTTGAGGAGGTGGTGGTTGCCGTGGTTTCCCAGGACGACTTCATCCCGTTCCCAGCTGGTGACCTGAACTCAGTTATTGGTTCAGTGAACCCAGTGGGTGGAGCTAATCGCAAATGTCAGAAAATTCATGGGATTCATTGGATTTTTAAGTTCACTGAAAGCTTTTCCTCAGCGCTGCAGAGGGCTAACCTTCCCTTCACCTCACACGTCTCCATGGCAACAAACAGGGCGGTACATAAGCCGCCCCCCCCCCCCCCCCCCCCGACAATCTCCAGCACCGTATCAGTGATGGAGCGAATCTCCACAAAACGTTCACTGAAGGAACAACTCTGATTTTCCAGTGCTGTAAACCATCCCTGCAGACTCTTATAACTCTTATAACTCCAGCTTCAGTGTGAGGAGACACATCTCAAACACATCTCACATATATCTCACATATATCTTAAACACATCTCACATATATCTTACATATATCTTAAACACATCTCAAACACATCTCACATATATCTCAAACATATCTCACACATATCTCACATATATCTCAAACATATCTCACAAATATCTCACATATATCTCAAACATATCTCACACATATCTCACATATATCTCAAACATATCTCACACATATCTCACATATATCTCAAACATATCTCACAAATATCTCACATATATCTCAAACATATCTCACACATATCTCACATATATCTCAAACATATCTCACACATATCTCACATATATCTCAAACATATCTCACAAATATCTCACATATATCTCAAACATATCTCACACATATCTCACATATATCTCAAACATATCTCACACATATCTCACATATATCTCAAACATATCTCACACATATCTCACATATATCTCAAACATATCTGTGGAAATTTCTCACATAAACAGCATATTACAATTATTTAAACTGGATTAAAGGCAAAAAATCAGATTCAGAAATTTCATAAAAAGCTCAGATTTGTCAGGGCATGTTTACTCTCACTACTATTCCTTTCAGTTCTTTACTCTAGTCTGTGTCTAAACACAAACATCCATCTTATAATAAAAAGAAGTAATAAAGAGAAATCTATACGAAGGCCAGTGTTTTGTACTAGATTGTGTAATAGATTAGAAGGTATAAAAAAAATAATATCCGGATTTGCTGGAAATGTGAGTATATTTTTTAAAAAAGCCAGAAAAAGAGGTGTTTTTTCCCAGTTGAATTTATATTAGACATACTTTAGAGACTTTAGAGGTTAGACAAAGAAAAAGGAGAAACATGAATAAAAAAATAGAATGCAATAAAAAGGATTCAGGTTGAAGACATTGCATTAAAAAAACAGATGTGGATTTTATTTCGTCTTTTAAAGAAATTCAGACTGATCTCAGTTTGAGTGTCAGAGAGTTTCAGATATTAAAATTATTGTTTGAAATTATTAGGTGTGTGTAAATGCTCTTTTTAGTACAACAATTTAGAACATATTGAAACTGCGTGCATTATCCTGAAAACTGTAAAGTGTAGAAAATGTTTGCTAAAGTTTCTCTGTGAGTCTCAAAGGCATGGAAGGGTAATGTGAAAGCTTCTCTAAGAAATGAGAAAGAAAGAGGAGAACCAGCACCAATTAGAGTTTCACATCAATCTGAAGCCGTACGATTTAGATTAGATTGAGAGTAATGAATCTCAATCCCGCTCTCCTCTAAAGGCTATTAGTAAACAGAGCAGCTGATAAAGCAGGAGATTCAGACCAGGAGAAACTAAGAGGTGGGTTTAAGATCTTCTCCTGAAGTTCTGAACGTCAGTGAGACACGCTGTCAGTCATATCTCACTATCTGTCCCTCGCTGTTCGGTATCTTCAGAGAACAGTCTGCTCCCTGATAAACATCACAGACCTGAGTATAATATAAATACAGAGCAGGAGGAGGATCTCCAGTGTTCAGTTCTGGGTGAAATCCCGTCTCCCTCCACAGCTACGCTTCACCTGGACGCCTCGCAGCGCCACGTCTCAACACTCAGAGCCGACTCTCAGAAATGCTAATGCTACTTCTCAACAGGAGAGAAAAACAACAGGATGTTGTTTCTACAGCAGACTGATTCTAAATCTATCGTCCCATTTTCCTCACAGAGATCCTCATCATTGCTGCTGTAGCAAAAAACAGCATTTATACGCTGAGCCTCAGGTTAGCTTTGAGTTTTCAGTGAGCTGAAGAGGAGAATCAATCAGACAGATGGTTTCAGGGATGAGAAACTAAAGTGAATCAAACAACTCTTATCTCATACGAGAAACCTCCTACAGCCACCCGACCCCACGCCCCAAAACCTCACTGTATTCATAACAAAAACAGATTTCCAGATTTTTTTTATTCTTTAGAAACTCTTTTTTACTGGTTTACAGATTCTATAGTTAAGTTCCTCCACACTCAGTTTTACACTGCACTTTATTCAGATCCCAGTCTATTGTTTTTACTGTCTGTATTATATAGATGTGTTAAAATCAGTCTGACCAATCAGAGCTCCACTGTAATGGTTGCTGAACAAAAGAGCAGCAGAACAGCTGGTTTTGTTTTAGCAGAATATAAAAGCTTATATGATGAACATACTGACTATAAAAGGTGCAAAGGTTAAATGAAAGGTTAAAGGAAATACCTGCCAGAGCAGAACTAAAGGCCGGGGAATGCCGGTGAGAAGCTAAAGTAAAGAGAGCTAAAGAGGACAAGGAGCGGAGAAAAAGAAAGAATAGACGTTTATAAGAGTTACAGAGTTTTAGTTCAGTTTACAGAGAGAAGAGGGACAAAAACACAACCGATGGTTGGAAGGTTTACTATGTTAAAACTTTGCATCCATTTTTTTTTTCCTTTAGAAAACACACGAGAAACTGTTCTCTAAACAAACAAACTAGAACTGAACCTCAGAGCCGAGCTGCAGTCTTTCCTCTCAGAGAGGATGTACAGTGATCTGTCCGCTGACAGAGATAACAGCCTGATGACAGGGTGTCCTCTCCTGAGATGCTTTCAGGCGCTCGGCTCCGACACACCGAACACCTGCTGAGACATAATGGAGTTTTGGGGACGACAGAAAAACCCAGAGTGACAGGAAGCGTCTCCCTGCTGAAGTTAGCAGAATCTGAGATGGAGGGAGTACAGTACCTGTGATCAGAAAATAAGGGATGAGGAGAGAGAGAGAGAGAGAGAGAGAGACGGCAGGAGAAATGCAGTGCTTTACTTTACACTGGCCTATTTATTCTGAGTCTGAATAGAGAACTGTTTGGGTGAGAGAAGCAATAAAAAGGACATTGCTGATTTAATTTGTTTGGAAAAGACACAGAGTGTTCTCCACAGAGCTATTTATAAGTCTGGGTCAAGCTCTCTCTCTCTCTTTCTCTCTCTCTCTCTCTTTCTCTCTCTCTGTCTCTGTCTGTCTCTCTCTCTCTCTCAATCTCTCTCTCTCTGTCTCTCTCTCTTTCTCTCTCTCTCTCAATCTCTGTCTGTCTCTCTCTCTCTCTCTCTCTCTCTCTCTCTGTCTCTCTCTCTCTCTTTCTCTCTCTCTCAATCTCTCTCTGTCTCTCTCTCTCTCTCTTTCTCTCTCTCTCAATCTCTGTCTGTCTCTCTCTCTCTGTCTCTCTCTCTCTCTCTCTCTCTCTCTCTCTCGCTCTCTATTCTTGATCAGGTTTCCAGTATATTAATTAAATAATGTATTGTTTTCTGAATTTATAAAGTCCTTATAAAGGAACTGAATTAATTAGGATGATGTCACAGCCATAATCTGTTTATATATTTACATGTTTACAGGGATAACTCCGCCTACAGAAGATAAACTAACTCATCTGTTTCATATATATTTCGGTCTGGAGTGGACTTTAAACAAAGCACAGCACATAACATCCAATTAGAACAGATCTCATTTACATTTGTGTTCTTATCAAAATAATTACATTTTAGGACGAGGAACAGGCCGAATCCCATCTCTTAATCTAATCTAATCTGATAAAATCTGATAAAATCTGTATCTGTCTCACATGTTCATTATAGGTCTTCACACCCCTCTGTTCTCATGATGTTTAAAAAGCAGTAATTTTAGCTCTCTGATCTTCTGTGTGAGATCCGGGACAGATGGGGAATATCTGCTCTGATGGGTCCATTCTTCCTGAGATCTGGGTCCGCGTGGAGCCCGGAGGAATCTCCAGGCTCTCAGTGTTCATGTGCTGCTGACCTTTAATCCAGTCTGAGAAACGACAGAAAGACAGATGAGGGTTTTTCTCTTGCTGTGAGGTCTCTCTCTTTATTTTTAAACCTCTGTTTTATTCATAAAGTAAAAATCTAAAATCTGCAGCTGCAGGATTAAACATGGTTTCAGTCTGAGTCTCTTCTCCTGATTCTGAGGATCACAGTTTGTGAGAATAATGTAGGGATGAGCGCTGTGATGCAGGTCGACTGAATAATTGTTGATTGCACATTTTCTGTCTCCAACAAGAGAAGAATATAAATCATACGCTTCAGTATGAGCAGATAACTAAACCTGAGATCCGATCAACAACAGATTCCTCTCACTGAACACAGTTCAGCCCTGTTTACAGACTCACAGCAGGTACAGGATCTTCACACTGGAAATAATCAGTGTTTTTGCAGAAATAATGACGAGAGAGAGAGAGAGACAGGGTTTCAGTCTGTGGTATCGGCTGCTCCTTACTGCAGTCAGAACATCACCTGTCTGACTGATCTGTCTGACTGATCTGTCTGAAACATAATTAACAGTATAACTACATATTTGAAGGGCAGTCTTAATATAAATGTATTTTTAGTGTTAAATGTAAACTAAAGCTATATAATATTGATGTTGAGCTGGATAAATGTTACCTGTGGCTGTAGGTAATGAATGGTGAACTGTATAGGGTGTAATTGTGAACTACAGTAACACAGTGTGTTCAGTACAGGTGTGATCTGCAGTTTAGATGCAGGTGAGCTCTGGTCTCGTATTGGATTGAAACTCAGCATCTAAACTCTGGATCTAATTGTTCACCAGAGAGCTTAACACTGTTCACTATTATTGATGTATGCAAATGATGTTTTTGTTTACATGCACACAGATCTGATTTACCTTTGCAGAAACTGGAGTCTGAGATCAGCCAGGTGTGTTCTGGTGATTTCTCTGCTTCTGCTGATCCATGAGAACCAGTTACAATCAGAGCGCCACAACATTACAACCCTGCACTACATACAGTTTATACAGTTTAACCTTTATATAAACTAATCAAAATAATATTTTATCAGTTATTAATTGGTTAATATCACAAATTAATGTCTTTTTGGCTAAAAAAAACAAGAATAAAAGAATTCAGCTAGAGTTTCCCAAATCGCTCTGTAAACTAAAAATAAAGATTTGACTTCTAACTAAACGATGTGATTTTGATTTTCTAAAACTCACTACTGACTGCAAGTGAGCCCTGATGAGCACAAGTCAGTCCTGGTGAGTGCTAGTGAATCCTAGTGAGTACAAGTGAGCCCTGTTAAGTGCTACACACACACATGAATCAAATACATTAAGTATATGAGAGTAATATTGTAGTTTGGAGCATCAGTGAGAGAGTAATAAAGCGAGAGTGTTCTGATTGATCGGGTGATAAATAAGGAGATTAAATTTGTAGCAGCGTTATTGATCCGGAGTCTGTGGCCCATAAAGAGCTGCTGATTATCAGCACAGTGGAAGCTGGTTAATATTGACAGGAACAGAAGTGGTATCTGTGGGATGTTGGAGTGGATGATAAGGCTGATTGCTAATTACCCAAAGCTCTTTCAGGAAGCCGCTATCCTCCTGCAGTGTTTCTCCAAACTGACCCCAGAACTGTATCCAGGTGCTGCTCTGCAGATTTCACTCAAGACTCTGAACGGGTTCTCCGGTAATTGCTTGGTGAATAGTGGAGGAAAGTGTTTGATACGAACACGGAGGACAGCAATTTACTGAAGAAAGAAAAAAAGGACAACACTCTGCTCACAGTTCTGCTCACCGTCTCCAGAGACCTAGCCTCAATTCTCTCTGCAGAACTCTCGCGTCTCTGCCTCTCGCGTCTGCAGGACTATCTCTTCTGTACAGTCCGTTAGGAGCTCACCACTAATCCTACCTTCACAGCAATGCATCATGGGACATTATAATGGTCTGTAGTATCAAGCTTATAAACACAGCACAGACATTAAATACAATCATAATCATTAAAAACATGACAAGAGTCTGGAATTGTAATACCTACCTAATGAAATATAGGATCAGTGTAGCTGAAAAATGGACATGTGTAGAAATATATAACTGGTTATAATATTCTGGCAGGACTGTGTACAAACAAGCTAGAAATGTCTAGTATCTAAAATCATAAACAGTATTTTTAAAGTAATCCTAAAGTAAAATTATATGTCTGTGCACTGATGTGCCTTAAACACATGTATCAACACAACATACAGTACATTAACATACATTACATTAACATACATTACATTAACATACATTACATTAACATACATTACATTAACATACATTACATTAACATACATTATATTAACATACAGTACATTAACATACATTACATTAACATACATTACATTAACATACATTACATTAACATACATTATATTAACATACAGTACATTAACATACATTATATTAACATACATTATATTAACATACATTATATTAACATGATACAGTACAGTAATGGACAGTAATAAACAGTAATAAACAGTAAGGTACAGTTACATTATTGTGCTCCTGATGTGCTGAATCTCAGTAGAGGTACAGTAGAGCGGCTGTGAGGAGGGAGCAGATAAATGATAGAGCAGCACAGAGTGCAGATAAATACAGGCTTTATGTTCAGTATAAAAGCTCACGCTGAGTCTGAGGGAGACGAGGTGTGAACCTGATGTCACTCTGTCTACCTGCCGACAGTGAGGATCACCTGAACTCCTCCCAGCGTTTCAGTACCGTCTCTGACTCCTCAACCCTCACAGTACCAGAGGTCAGAGGTCAGAGGTCAGTAAGAATAAAACGACTCTTTTATTTTCCGGACACAGAGATCTGAGATCATATAAAACTATTAAAAAATCCTTATTAAAATCCTCCACATCTTTAGTTTAAACTCTTTCTTTTCATTTGCTGAGATTAAGATTAAGACTGTGATAATGATAAGGAATATAAATTCTATAGAATAATATTTGTAGCATGTCTTAAACACATAATAATATTTGTGAATAATTGTATTCAGCAATCCGCCGGGTCTCCATGTTAAATATATTATACAGACAGCAGACAGGAGTCTGTAATTGTACGGGTCAGGTATAACTGAAAGGTGTTGTTTTATGTAAATTAATGATGCAGACCGGAGTGTGTATGGACAGGAGTCTAATTTGAATAATTAATGCAGTGAATATTCATGAATAGATTTGATAAAAAGATACGGCTGTTTGTGTTTTTTATATTTACAGGTTTATTTGTTCGGCTTGTGTGTTTTGTCTTAGTGAGAGTGTGTGTGTGTAATGTGTGTGTGTGTGTGTGTGTGTGTAATGTGTGTGTGTGTGTGTGTGTGTGTGTGTGTGTGTTCCACTACTATCACAGATCTGCACTACAGTTCTCACACTAGTGAACAGCTGCTCTTTACACAGATTCTCACTTATGAATGATGAAACTCTGCTCACTCCAGTATGAAGGTTGTGTTTATATTTAGACAGAAGTTGTTTCTAAATAAAGGCGGGTGTAGAGTTCCTCTAAAGGCTGCAGGGGGGGTGTGGGGGTGATGGATGCATGAGCCTTCAGAAGAGAGTTCATCTCTTATTTACGATCCTCCACACATCCAGATCTTTAGTTAGAGTCTATAAATAAACAAATAAATAAATAAAAAATACAACCAGCAGTAAAATGTGTATAACCTACAACATATAATATAATTAAATATTTAACATCAATACATTGCAATAAAATATACACAATAACAGGAGGTGTGGCGTGTAAAGAACTACACTAAAGTAATAGAAATGCTGCACATACATGTAAAATACATCCCTATATCTAATCATCAGTTTATTAGGAGAAAATAAGCCAGAACACTAAAATTAAGACAGGAAACTTTCATTTGATCAAGCAGTTTTTGACAAAGACTCACAATGATGATGTCAGAGATCAGAGTTTTTGATTGGCTGGTTCGTTTTGAATGTTACAGCCATGAATTAAAATTCAGCTTCTGCTGATTGAATAAAACTGAATGAATAAATAAAGATGCATCAGATCAGTTTATATATTTATATATAAATATATAAATATATAAAAAACTCATGACCAACAAATACCCTTAAAAAGATCTAAAATAAATCTAATCAGTAGTTAATCATCAATTAATAAAACCTGAAGCAGAGTTTTAATTAGGATTTAACAGCCTGAAGAGAAGAATAAAAATCTATGATTTACTTGCTGAATATGTTCTTATGTATAAAGAGTGTAATTTGATTTATAATCAGAATAAATTTGTTGTGAATAAAGGCTGGATTACTGTTGCCTTCAGGCTACAGACGACAACAGACCACAGATTTGAGATGTTTAATTCATGGACTCAGATCCCGCTGTCTGGAAAAGCTTTTTCTATTGTAATAAATGTGCTGGAAATTGATGTGATATTAATGTAATCTGGTTTAACTGTTCTACCATTTTATCCTCCATTTAGAAAAGCTTTTACTGCTGTAATCTAATGTAATCAGAATATTAAACATTAATGTGAACATTAGAGCTGGAGTGGTAAACAATGTTGAAAATGGATGAAGAAAAACGTTGTTTAAACTGTTAAATATTAGATGTTATAATAATATTTTACAATAACAGTATTTTACCGCTCAGTGTTCAGCTGGTCTGGAACAGTTTCTGTTATAAAGGTGAAAAGAATGTTATGAATCTAACATTTAAGTATTATTAATAATGTATGTTTTGTTTATAAGGGTTAGTTCAGTATATATTCTGTAGCTGCTCTGATGCTCTTTCTACACACTGACAGTGTTTTATAGATACTGTGATTTAATGTACAGTGTGCAGATGTACAGTAAATGATAAAGTTACAGGAACAGATAAATGAAGGTCTCATTGTGACTCATGTCTGTATCTGAATGAAGCTTTTCTCCACCCAGCAGGAAACTCCTACCAGCTTCATTACTGGATCAGCGTCAGTCTGGGCGTTGGCTGGATCTATATTACAGTTCTGCTGCAGACAGGTGGAGAAATCTGCACACCTTTCTGTGATTCATGCTTTCAGTCTGTAATCTTCCCTCCAGAGATTATTACTGAAGCAGCAGGAACCCGTTATACTGAACTACAGGAGCTTCAGGTCTTCTGAAGAATAGAAAAGGTCTGATCTTTATAATCATTCAGCCTGATTCAAACCTTCAGCCCAAATCATCCCATAATATTGACCATTAAACACGAGCATGCTGACTCAACAACTGCAGCTCCAGAAATGTCAATAAACTGCAACATATAATTAAACACTTAGACAGACAGACAGACAGACAGGTGGTTGGCAGGTAAACTATACTGTCACAACTGATCCCCATTATAACGCTTCTTTTCTTCACTGGGTTTTTTATTTGATCAGTTTTGAACTGTGAAAAAAATAGACATTCACTTTGGTTAACGATGTGGAGAATCTCTTTTGACCTTTTCTGAATAATCTACTTTGTAGTAACACTTTACCCCTGGGTTACATTACAACATTTGTAACTAATATGTTTGTTCATTATTATTTCCAAAATGCTTAATCATTTAAAATGTTGTAATGTTTAATAATTTCTAGTGTGATTTAATAATTAGTTTAGATATAACAGTGTTTATTACTTTGGTAAAGACTGTTAATTGTATTGTAAAGTGTATTACTGCACTAATAAAGTCATTATATTAGTTAATTTATGTAGATAAATAATTGCCTCTCTAACTCATCCTGGAGATACTGGCTGGAGCTTCATCACCTGCAGCTCTGCTGTTTCTCAGTCCAGAGCAGAGCTTCATATCTCTGAGGTCGGGGGGGGGGGGGGATGGGGGAGGTTGGAACTGGGCATGATGACCTACGGCTGAAATGTGCACCACTTTCTATTTACAGCTCTGTTTAAAATGCAGTGTTTTCTCAGGCGCTGCTGAAGAGCTTCAGCATCACGACTCCAGAGTCACAGCGAGATCCAGAGTCACAGCGTGATCCAGAGTCACAGCGTGATCCAGAGTCACAGCGTGATCTAGAGTCACAGCGTGATCTAGAGTCACAGCGTGATCCAGAGTCACAGCGTGATCCAGTCACAGCATGATCTAGAGTCACAGCGTGATCTAGAGTCACAGCGTGATCCA
The DNA here is from genome assembly GCF_023375975.1 of Astyanax mexicanus. NCBI lineage: Eukaryota > Metazoa > Chordata > Actinopteri > Characiformes > Acestrorhamphidae > Astyanax > Astyanax mexicanus. The sequence continues at coordinate 175,215 of NC_064409.1, forward strand.
GAGTCACAGCGTGATCCAGAGTCACAGTGTGATCCAGAGTCACAGCGTGATCTAAAGTCACAGCGTGATCTAGAGTCACAGCGTGATCCAGAGTCACAGCGAGATCTAGAGTCACAGCGAGATCCAGAGTCACAGCGTGATCTAGAGTCACAGCAAGATCCAGAGTCACAGCGTGATCTAGAGTCACAGCGTGATCTAGAGTCACAGCGTGATCCAGAGTCACAGCGAGATCCAGAGTCACAGCATGATCTAGAGTCACAGCATGATCTAGAGTCACAGCGTGATCTAGAGTCACAGCAAGATCCAGAGTCACAGCGTGATCTAGAGTCACAGCGTGATCTAGAGTCACAGCGAGATCCAGAGTCACAGCGTGATCCAGAGTCACAGCGTGATCCAGAGTCACAGCGTGATCCAGAGTCACAGCGAGATCTAGAGTCACAGCGTGATCCAGAGTCACAGCGAGATTCCTCCTTCTTTCTACACCCATAATCCTTTATTCTGTATCCTCTCTTCTGATCATGTAGATCTGTACAATCACATCTGAAATACTAAAGAAATGTGTGATATGTTCCTTTATATTTTCTGGAAATCAGGTTTTCTTTTACTTGATTCATATTCAGATCATGCATTATTACCAGACATGCCCATATTTCACATCCACCTGTTTATATTATATATTTGTTAAATAGTTTTCAGTCTAAAATAAATAAGATGTGAAAACAGCAGAGCAGCACTAAGACTCATTGTCTGCTGTGAATCCAGTGATGAGTTCAGGAGACCTTCTCTATTCTCTCAGTGCGAGTGGGTGGCTGTAATTTCACAAGTGTGTGAGGATGTTCCTCCTCCTCCTCGGCGCTGTGTTTGGGGTGGGAGGGGGTTATTGTGCTCTTTTGGGTTGCGGTGATGTTGCTCATGGTTCTCGGGGGAAACTGATATAAAAGCTCCTGGTTTTAGAGGCTTTAGAGGGGGGCTGATACGACTCGTCTCTCCTGGAGCTGAATTATAGATCATATAGACTGAGTTACCAACACTATCTGTCTGAGAGATCTGAGAACATTAAATCACACTAACCCACAGTGAGCAGAGCGAGGGTTCAGTCCGTCTCCATCTTCCACAGACCAGGATCAGATCCACCCTGATCAGACTGAGATATTCTTCAGAACCAGAAGATCCAGAACTCCAGTAAAACCTCTGAGAGAAGAGTTCTGACCGCCTCTCTCTCTAATTCCCACAGAACTGTTTACTGATTTACTGCTAACAAGATTTGACAGGTCTATATTCAATATATACACAATATTAATTCAGTAAACACTGTTAATTGTTTGCGGTTCAATCTTGTCCTCCTTTGTTTACGTTTCTCTAATGTTTTCCTGCATTAAATTTCACTAAGAGACTCAACAGCAGAGTCGTGTTTGTCCATCAGCTGCTTCTGTTATACGATATATACATTATATTATATACTGTACATATATTTGTGTAAACTGTGATGAGCAGTAGAACGTAAGTGTCAGATGCATTGCAAGCACTGCATTTAGATTAAGCTAAATATATTTAAAGCATGATTTGTATTATGTGACACTTTTAGTTCAATTAGACTGAGAGAGAAAAAGTTAAACATTTAAAAATTGATAAAAGTTACAGTATTAATATTTAACCCTTAGCTTTTTTTCTTAATATACTGTTAATGTAAATGTTTAGACCTTAAAACACAATCCGGAGGTGCTTCACAAGACATGCAAATTAACCTTCAACCAACTCACAATTCACACCAGGGTTAATAACTGTATAATAAGCCCAATGGGTTAACCCTTCCTCTGCTGCTGGGTTTATGTTGATTAAAGGCTACAGAGACTAATGTAGGATCATATCATAGAGAAATCCAGTATCTGTCCGTCATTAATAAATTATATAATTCACTTCATGCAGAGCTCTGTCTTTCCTGCAGAAACATCACTAGATAAAAACGAGAGAAGAATCTGAACTATACAAACATCTCTATCAACATCATCACTTTACTCAACAGCCTGTGAATAATATCATCACAACAACAGCTGAGCAGTTTAATACTCTGTCATGAGAAATCATCACAATCTCAGGACACGCCCACCAGCTGAGCACATCTGTGTTCCCTCAGAGAGAAGGTGTGGCCATTTGGTAAAATCCCAATTTCTTCAGGCTTATAAAAATCTAAAAAATCCACAGCAGTTCACATTATAATAATTTAGACTCATTCCACTGCAGGATCAGTTAATCACTGTGTAAAGATGGAGTTAAAGGATAACAGGAATAGATGGGTCTGTATTTTTTCTGATGGAAGAGAAAACAGTGCATCTGTTATTTTAGAGAAGAAGCTGAGGATTCAGTCTGAACTACTGGAGCAGCCAGACCCCAAAACCCCACCCTGACTCCAGTCTCTTTATTTAACACCTAAAATCAATATACTCAATATATCTGCTCTATAACCCCTCAGTTACAGGATGTTTAATATTTTATGTTTTTGTAAATCAGTAAAACTCTGACTGAATTACTTTTGCTCTAAATGATCTCCCTGTATTATACAGTCTATATTAATATAGCCTTTATGAATCATAAAAACGATGCATTAAAAATGAGCTGAGTTCTTTTGCAGCTGTTTGAGCCACACAGACAGTAAATCTTATAAATATTTATTTTTCATGATGTTTACTTTGTTTACCTTGGACCATTTTGGCCTTGTTGTTTACATCAATATCTATATCATATAAAATACAATGTTCTACCTGAAGTTCTCTGAATGTCTCCTGAGGTTTTATCATGTTACTGTTTACTGCTGTCCAAAGTTATATTAATCAATATTTCATATTAATGTTCTGAAGGATTTATATCTTTGTCCTCGTCCTGAAGCTTCTATAATACTGGATTTAGTCCTTCAGTAAACTCATTTTAAAATAGCAACCTTTCCAGTGGATAAATCATTCAGCTTTAATTTCAATTAATTTTTTAGGAAAAAGAAAAAAGCAGCAATAAAAGAATAAAATATACAACCGTAGAAAATATGGCTCGAGCATCTAAGCACCAGTTGATTGTTGAGGTGGTGCTGTGTTTTACTGCCCTAATCACCAGTGAACAGTAAAACTAACAATGTTATATTCATTCTTAGAGTTTATTTTAACACTGTTAAAACATATGGTTATTTTTACTACAGTGTAAAAAAAAATTAGTTTTTTGTAATAATTTATTCTTAATTCAACACCCTTTACAACCCAAAAAAAGAAGGTTGTTTTTGCTATCGTAACCACGGAAATAGTACACCTTATGCAACTCAAAACACACGTAAGTCATGTACTAATTCTCTTAATTAATCATGGGTGTGTTTAATTTTGGGTGTAACGTGAAATAATAAACCAATCAGAGAGTCTCTTGCTCATCATTCCCTTTAAGAGTAGATCAGGTGAGCTCTGTCTTTGGTGGATTGCTATTGTAACGGTGCAGCTACCTGGACGTGTTCAACAAACTCTTCTCAGCAGAGGAAACTGAGCTGCTGGTTGACGCTGTGAAGGAGCTCCAGCAGCTCATTTAGGGGAACAGCAATGTTATTTTATTTACTATTCTGTTTATTGTTGATGTAAAAGTTTGCATCTCCATCAGTTTAGATATATTTATAAGTGCTGTTGCTATTTAAACGATGCAGGAGGAAAATAGTTGAAAATAAAGGGTTGGTGGGTTTGTGTAAAATTGTAATGATGAGGTTTGTGCAGGGTGTAGGACCGTAAGTATCAGTAGGAAAAAGTTCACAGCGTTATTTTAACACTGTAAAATTTACTGTAAGTGTGTTCGTTAATTTCCACAAACAGGTTAAACACAGATAGTGATGTTTGTTCTGCTGTTCAGTAATAAAACCCTGTGTTTAATCTTAATCTAACGCTGAGTCTGAGCAGGACAGCAGTGTAGAGTCTAGAGCAGCTGCTCTACAGTTTTTTCTCCTCCCTAAAGAGAAACTCGTCCATCTGCTAAACCCTCCCTAAACAAACTTCACCACATGCATCATTACGCACCAAACAAATAACCACACACATATAAAACAACTGAAGCTCCTCAGAGGGACTGACCTCACCGTCCCTCCTCAACTAAAACAACAGAAAAATCACAGGATTCTCAAATATTTACTGCAAACAAATCCGGCCACAGCTGGAGGATCCAGTGTGAATTTCAGACACTAATAAATAATCAAACAATCTGAGAAGAGTTTTATTCAGAGATTAGACACTACAGTGATTATCCTCACATTAAATATCCTCACAAGAAATAAATGTTTTTATTTCTGAAAGCCACCCTGTACCTCTGATTCACGTCCCTGTACTCCCTGACCCAGCTGGAGACACACAATTAAAATATTCCTACAGACAAAACTTCACTTCAGATAATTGGCCTCAAAGTTCCTCTGCAGCTCTTTCAGTTTTCTGCTCTAAAAGATGAAAAAGCAGCAGAATAATTTTAATCATGTTCATATTTAAGATCAAACCCTCAGAGAGAAGATCTTTAGGCCAGACTCTGAGACAAAACTCAGAGCTGAAACTCGTGACTCGTTCACATTCAGAACCACTGATTACAAATTTAACCTGAATTAAGTGTGACAGCAGTCGCTGTGTGTGCCACCCACAGATAATGAATTGGAATTAAACACTGACAATAATTATGATTTTGTTGGGATCTGAACTTAGATAATCCATCAGGAAGTACTGTATCACTTCAGTGATTATCAGGAATCATGTCTGAAATGTGATTAATAATAACTGATTGATTGTCA
>NC_064409.1:190000-195000 GCF_023375975.1 Astyanax mexicanus
CAGATCTTCTGCTTTTAATAGAAAAATGTAGCAAACTTTGTTATTTCCATCAACAAGCTTAATAAACGACATGAATATTAAGTATATTAATATTATTGTTACACCTTAGCCTGTGTCTGTCTTCTGTCCTCTGCTCTCTGCTCTCGTGTTTTGTTTACTTCCCCAGGTGCTGCTAGAACACATGGCTTTGTTGTGTTAGTGTTCTGTCTCCGCCCTAGCCCCGCCCTAGCCTCAACCCAGCCATTAGTGTTGTCACCTTGTGTCTTGTTTGTAACCCCGCCCCCTCATTCACTGCTCCCAGGTGTTCCTCACCATCTCTGTGTATTTACAGCCTGGCGTTTGAGTGTTTCCTGGTCGAGTTTTTGTATATTTGTGTAATATGTTTGCTGTGTGTTTCATGTATTCAGCTTTGTTATTTTTTTTGTGCTACTTGTAGATTCCTAAATGTTCTAGTTCCTGTTTTCTTAGTTAAGTTTATTTTGTCTAGTTTCTCAGTCTTGTTTATTTGTTTTGTGTATACCTATTTCTGCTTTCAGTTTTCTTGCTTTAGTTTATATTTTGTCTTTGATTAAAGATATATTTGCATTTGTATGTCCATCTACCTCAGTCTGTGATAATCACATTACATCACAGCAGAGAAACCTGTTAAACTCCAGAGTTTCCTGTGAGGAGAGACCTCAGATTGGCCTGTTGTCACTGAGCTGGCTACCTGATTGGCTGATCGATCGCAGGCGATGCTTTAAGGTGATCAATGATCTGATACATTAGTGTGGAGCCGCGGCGGGTCTTAAACTAATGATGCCGGGCGAGCGGAGATCAATAATCACACAAAACACCTTTTAAAGCTCAGAGTTCCTGACTTCAGACTTTATTCACATTCTTACATTTTAAATCTACTGACAGTGAGTTCTGCACATTCTCACAACAAACTGAAAAAAACTGATATTTTTATCAGTGTTTCCATTTTCCTCCCACATTCAAGTGTTCTGAACTAGTGAATGAATTGTGAATAATTTGTGAATAAATTGTGAATGTATTTGTGAATGCATTAAATTGTGTTCCTACATGTTTTTCAGGTCGTTTTGCAGGACTGGATGTACAGAGGAAAATAAAATAACATAATAAAATATAAATATAAAAGTACAGCAGGACTGAAATACGGAGCTGAATCAGAATTTTCGTGTTGTTTTCCTGAGTTAAGCTGATATTATTGATGCAGATTTCTCTGGCGCTCGGTCGCTGTGACACATGGTGAGGGTAAAGACGTGAAGGTTGTGTAGCAAAAACTGTGGCCTTCGTCCAAACTGAACTCTTTATAAGATTAATCACATTCCTCTCTGCTTTCTCTCCCTCTGTTTTTCTTAATTATGGCTTAGTATGAAATTGCCTGAATATTTTAGCCTGGAATTATTTATTATTATTATTACACAGCTTACATATACTGTAAAATATGCTGGAATATGTGAGAGTTCATATATAACAGAAAAGCACAGTTAATATAAACTGAATCTGATCATTTATCTTTAAATCCAGTGACTCCTCCTCATATAACTCATATAATCTTATATTTCAAACATTCAAAAAACAGATAAAGGCTATGCTATTGCTGATATTACCACCATAAATATTTGTATTTGTACATTAACACAATTTAGCGTATGAGAAAACATATAGATACAAATACAAACAAACATTTTAAGAGTAATTATTTTGTTTAGATGCACAGAACAAACCATCAGCTTAGATTTGGATCCATATTTTTAACACACAGACGCTCCTTCAGATTCCTTGAATAGTTTAATTTTATTATGGGCTGTAGACGAGAAATATGCAAATCCCTTCTAATCTTCCTTTGGGGATTTTTTTTAATTGGGCAGAAAAAAAACATTTCTGTATTATCTATTCTGTCCAAACTTTCTGTGGTGAGATTTCCAGATAAAATCAGAGCTAAAGAAAAGGATATTTTTGGTCAATATGCTCGATATTAAGTGATGGATAGAGAAATATGAACCTCTCAGTCCAGAGTGAATCATAACTTATCAGAAACTCAATATAATATAATATAATATAATATAATGATGAACAATATATTTTTCTTTAAATAAGAAAATATTTAAATGTAATATAAGCTTTGGTATAGAACAGTGAATAAATAAACTCCTGATAAGTTCATCTCTGGTACCGTGAGGAGATTCAGGAGCTGATCGCTCTCAGTCTGAAGATTTAAACAGAAACTCCAGGCTTTTATTCATGATTCCAGGGAAGAACAGAGACTTTAAAAACCCATAATGCTGCAGAAATCTGCCTGTGGAGCTTCTGTAGGACTTTCCAGCTTCTCACTCGTAGCCAACCTTCTCTTTATAATGTACTGAATAGAGCGCGCTCCGTAGAGAGGCCTCCTCTGATTGGCTGGGCTCTGAACTGATCAGCGTGAGGATTTAGATTTCTCGATAAATGAACGGATCTGTGTTCAGAGTAAAGCAGCTCAATTCTGATTGGATCTCCTCTCTCTGAAAACCAGGACTTTTACAGAAATTAACTGGAGAAAAGAAACAGATATGATCTCTGTTTAAAGCCCAATTCGGTCCTCAGGAGTCCGTCCACAGAGGAGGAAACCAGGACCACGTTCTTCACTCCAGATACTGGATACAGAGAAACTGAGCCGAAAGCCCACAGCCAATCAGCTGCCTGGACGCTGCTCTGCTGTGGTGTTTATTGGTTATGGCTGCAGAGTGGCAGTGTTAGTGATTTCACTATGTTCACTATGTTCCTGATGGCTGGTGCAGCTGGAGACGTGAGTGACGGGTCGGCTGAACTCTGAACTCTGGTGAGTAAAATCCTTCAGTTCTGTGAGAAAAAGTCTCTCAGCGGAAACAGAGAGGCGTGAAAACAGAGTGTGATATTAGAGTAGAGGTGTTAATATACCAGCTAATAGTGCGACACACACACTGTGAACAAAGTGAGAAGAAATAAATTCACATAAATATAAATTACTGCATGAACTGAAAGTGTTACTATAAAAACTCATAGTTTAAGAGAATGCTCTTTGAATAGTATTTACTTTATAGTTACTTCATCATTTTATTTATAGTCACTTCCTGGCCAAAATAAAAGTCTCCACCTGGATGTAAGTGAGTAAATGATGTGTTGGTTGGTTGATGCTGCAGTTGTTCTGCAGGTTTAGGTTCAGTAACAGTATGTGCTGAAAGAATGAGGTCAGCTGACTCTACCTGAATAAACTGAATATAGAGCAGATTATTCTTCCATCAATGGATTAATTTTTCTTCATATTCCAAGATGAACAATATCAGGATTGATGGTGCTGGAATTGTGAAAGAGTTCAGGGTTCAGGGAGCATGAGATCATCATTTATCATTTTCACACATGGATTGAGAGAGAGTTCACCACAGAGTCCAGATCTTAACCTCATTGAGAATCTTTGGGATAAAGTGCTGGATGGAGAAGAGCTGCTTTGTGCAGCGGTTGGTCAGACTCTACCATCATCAATGCTGCTGAAGATCTTGGTGAAAAATTAATAATTAATGCAGCACTGGATTAAATAAATCTTGTGACGTTGCAGAAGATTATAGAAACAACACCACAGTGAATTCAGCGTCACGCAATCAGAGATAAAGACGGAAAAACTAAATATTAGAGTGTGATCTTTTTTTGGCCAGGCAGTGATGTGATGCTTTTCTGAAAAGATTATGTTTAATTAACACAATAGGTTAAGAGGTTCACTAACCATAACTGTATTTATTAATTAAAAGGTATATCTGCATATTTATGGAGATCTAGTCTAGTATTAAAGTAACAGACAGTGGTAGACAGTGGCTATTTTTTAAATAGTAATCTGATGGTTTGTTACATGTTTTTGCTGTTTAGCTGCTGAAACTGATCTTGGACCTGCAGTTCTGGAAGAATCTGACCTGAAATACGACTTCAGCCGCCTGAGATACCGAGTCTCTTCAGCTGAAATGAATTTGACCCTCAGACCAGCTCTTAAATCCTCCCACTCATCCTCCTCTCCTCTCTCACCACGAGCAGATATCAGGAATTAAACCTCCGAATAATAAACACACTGACTTTTCTTATTAAATTAAGATAAATTAAGAGATTTTAGACCAGGCCTTAAATCACTCCATACATTTATTTAATCAATAGAATGAATATGTGTGTTTCTTTCATGATGACAAATAAAAAATAATAAAATGTAGTAAATGTTCTTCACGTTTCTAAAGTAACAATCCTTCATTAAAAATGTGGTGAATTTTGTGTTTTTTATCTTTAAAAATCCCGAAGCTTCAGAGAACAGGAAGCTGAAATGTTTTTACTGGTAGCAGCAAGTAATTTATTCACGTCTTCAAAGAAGCTCAATTATTTTAAATTATAGTCCATGTTTGCCTTTTTGCAGATGATATCTAATTATGTTAATGGCTGAACTCTTTTCTTTCTTAGAGTAAACATGTGTCATCCAGAAGCTCAGAGAGAGGATTAGAACTTCACCACCTCAAAATAAACACAGGTTTACAAACAACGTTTAGAGCCCAATTTTACACCCTGTGCACGATGTGTCAGGATACGCATTGCTATCTTTCACTCCATCAACAGTCTATTTTCACTCCTTCCTCCTGTCTGGTTTAAACAGCAGCAGATCTTCTGAATATATCTACACTGATGGGCGTGGTGTTCTGGAAATGAGGTGTGTTCAGGTACATTTCTGGAGTTTTGCTTGTTTATCTTGGTAACAGAAAACACAGGAGCTCCACTGACTGAATACAACCTAGACAGACGCCAACAGTCAGACGTTCATCGCTATCTCGGTAACACAGGCGCCGTGCCGAGCCGAGCGTACACCCCCACTTATTACACACACATGAACACACAGCAGCACAAACCCAACTTTTACATCAACAATAAACAGAATAGTAAATAAAATAACATTGCTGTTCCCGTAAATGAGCTGGTGTACTTTTCCCATCATTATAACAGCAAAAAAA
>NC_064409.1:200000-215000 GCF_023375975.1 Astyanax mexicanus
TGCAAACAAACAACAAACACAGACCTGCTGTAATAAACACTGGGTATTAAATCTGCATAAAGCAGATAAAGTGATTTAGTCTGATTGTTTTATAATATAGATTTATAACACAACTGATAATAAGAGTGTAGGAGCTTTTGTCCAGTCACACCCTGCAGTGTTAATATGAACATTTATATTTGTCTATTCATCATTAATTACAATGTAATAAATAACTACAGATCTACAATCAGTCAAAAACCCAAAAACAAGATAAATAATATTGAGAATATTGATGAAAACATAATAAACAATAAACACAAGTATCACACGTCTCTTTAAACGGGGGAAACAGGAGGCCTGGCTGTTGGAGGAGTCGTGTGCTCGTCTGTTTGGAACATCAGACCGGTAAAAGTCATGTGACCGTCCCAAAAACAGGTTTCAAATCACTTAAAATCTTTAAAATGTTTCTAAATAAGAGTTAAAAGATCTCTGATATTAGACCATGCAAAGCATTTTAACTGTTTTTCTTGGAGAAAAAAATACACGCACATTTGCACATATTGTTCATAATTTGTCCAACCATTAGCATTTGATCTGGAAAAAGACCGGGATCTGCTGTTTGGAATCATTTTAAACTTGAAGACAATAAAATACCTAAAATACCAGATCACAGTCACTGTGATCGAGTCTTTTTCTGAATCATGTGGTTCATTTGATTCAATCCTTCAAAAGCCCCACTTCTTCTGCCAAACTAGACACAGGTGAGGACACTGATGACAGGGCTGTGTGCTAAAAGAGAACATGGGGAAGAAAGTAGGAACAGGAAAGAGAAAGAAAGGAAGAAAGTAAGACAGACCAGGACTAAGGTCTGAAATAATAAAGTCTCCTGTGTGAATTTTCTGTATTCTGTTGCTACTTATTTCAGGTAAGAAGGTACCGTTTTCTCTCTCACTCTCCTGCTGGTCATTCTCTGTCCCTCAGGCGATGAATGTCCTTCTTTAGTTGGGACGTCGTCAAAGCTGGATTTGGTTCTTTGAAGCTTGATATTCCCGGACTCACCAACATCAAAAGTCTCTGTATCCCTTTAAAGATGTATTTTCTGAACTACCTACAGAATTTATTCCTCACTCAGAGACTCGGGTCAGAGGAGGTGATGGTTTTATTGCAGAGCTGCAGCCGACAATGAAGCGTAGCGGTGCTGAAAACACAGCCGAGCTCCTGTATAAAACCTGAGTCTGTACCCAGTACCTGCAGACAACAAAACATTTATTCATATCCTTTCAGTGTGTTTAACATATATTATTAACTATACAGAAACTGAAGGTTTGTTAGGATTCATTGATAAATACCTGGAAATCAGGGTCTCCTTTAGCCACTTGGGTGCCATAAGCACAAATGTGTTGCAGAGTCCCAAATATAAACAATAATTCTTTATATCATTCTTGTTTATTTAAACTGACTGAACACTTTTCATTATAGTACCGAAAGGGTTCTTCAGGAGGAGAGAGTGTGTTCTCACAGACATCTTGACACATTATGTAGTAAAAAAAAGGGTCTAGAAGGAAAAATAAAAATATTGAATTCTCCTGCAAACAGAAAGGATCTCTGAGGTCCAGTGATCACAGTCTCGTCTCAGACACACGAGACAGAAAGACCTGCCGGCGTTTCTCTTCTGCAGGACGTGTAACACTGGCACTCCACCTACTCTACACCATAAACCTGAAGCCCAGCAGAACCTGAAGACTTCACAGCCCAGGGGCCTGGCTCTGGTAGCTCCAGTGGCTCCAGCCAACAAGATTTTGGGCCAAATTAAGTAAACTGTGGAAACAGCAAAGCCTTCTGGCCTCCTAAAGCCACACTGATCTGCAGACGAGGAGGAAACCCTGCGCTCTGGGGGATTACAGCCTTAGTATCGGGGGAAACTGAGCCCATTTACTGGAGGCAGAAATATCCTCACTCCTGCAAAAACAGGCTGTTCGGTATGATCAGTGTCTTCTCTCACTACTTTGGGTTTCTTCACATGAATTTGAGGAAGTAATATAGCATTTAGCTTTAGCTTTTATTAGTGGCGACTTTAAAAAGTGCTCAGTTATTCACATGGGTGGCCAGCACTGGGGACTTGGGTTCAAGTGCTGAGTATAAATGGTTCTGTGTAAAAAAAAAAAAAAACGTGATTATAAAGTGTTCTTTTGTTTCTAAAAATGCCCTTTATTAATGTAACTTCATTCATCCATCCATATATTAAACATCCAAAGCCAGTATAGACCCTAAGAGAGACTACACTCGATACTTTAATGCTCTGATATTACTAGAAATGATCCACACAACCATACTGCTGAAATAATTGAGAGTCTGAACTAAAGCTGTGCAAGAACCTGTGGAAGGAAACAAGAGATGTTCAGTGTAACATAATCTCCTATAGATATCAGTCGCCTGTAAAGTACTCATTAATAATATGGGTTTTCATTCATCTTACACACAGAGCTCTGTAAAGCTGTAACATTTATTTGTGATGCTGCAGAAAACTGTGCAGCAAACTGTGCAGGAATGCAGGCAAGACGCTAAAATATAGCAATAAAGAAACACACGCCATTAAACGAGACAAGCTCTGCTAATTCCTCTCTTTCATCTGCGATCTGAAGTTCAATCCCTTCCCCACTCGTCCTGCACGGCAGACAGGATCGATATGAACAAACATGGTATTTAAGCAGCATTGGCATTCCTCTCCTCTCTTCTCTCTCTCTCTCTCTCTCTCTCTCCTCTGAGTAGAGACTGTAGCCCTGTCTGACCTCACACTCACTCGCTCTCACCTGCTATTAAACTCTACGTCCTTGAAGAACTTTTAAACACCGCTGTCAGCAGAGATTGTTGTTGTTCACGGCGGAGAAACGACTGTTCTGGATCACAGTGAAACAGATGCTTCAATACGATGTGAGTTTAAACTCAATACGAGTGAATGTGGGGAAATTTCAATCAACAGTGTGTTTAAATGGGTCAGTATTAATAGAAAGCTAAAACGAAATAGCTTTATACGTTTAGCACCATGATGTTTAAGTCAATAACAAATCTTTTACACGAGAAAAATTCAACACTGCCCTGAAACCAACTGTTGCTTTGGAGTTGGAAATAAAGCTGGGCAATATTTCTGTAAAGATCTTAAATAAAGATCATGGGGGCCTGTATGGAAATGGTCGTACTTTTGGAGGAACGACAGAAACAGCAGTTAAAGAAAAAGCGTGATGACTTTATTTCAGCTTCTTAAACATCATAATCGAGGGCAGTTTACTGAGTCACTAAACCTTAGATACACACATCTATATATATTTATTCTTTAACTATATAAACCATATGTTTTACCATATATTAGAAATATATACTGACACTTTAACATTATACCTTGTTAAGGTTTTCATTAAATTATACCATATATAATATATTGAGTTTCTTTGAGTTTTTGGTCATATTGCCTATAGCTCTAAGTGTTTTTAATAACTGTGCATTTGTACCATTAACTAATCTGATACAGTTCTGAGAATATTAGACTATAAGGATCAGGAGGGGAAGATGGAAATTCTGTATAAATAAAGTTGTAAAGTTTAATCAGAATCGTATAGAGTCTACAGAACAGTAAAGCCGGTTTAGACGGTTCATCACTTTAAACAGGTTTCAGACTGAAAGAAGAATCATTAATAATCATTATGTTCAGAGCTCTGTTCTCTTTATTAATGGTGGGGAAACGGATTCATGGATCATTTATTTGAAGGATTGATGAAAACTTTGAGGAGCTTGACGGGTAAAAGAGGACAGGCCGGTTCACAATGTGCACGACTAAAAATCACACCACTGTCTCACACTTACAGCAGAAACATGACTTTCACTGAGATACACGGCTAAAAAAATGAGATAAAATTAAACCTTCATTCTCTGATCTCACTGACAGGTGCCAATTCTGTTTTACATGAAATTAACTAACTTAAAAAGATCATCTGAAAGTGAATCTAATCTAATTACTCAATATAAATTTACTCAAAAAATCATCAATACTAAAGAATAACAACAAGAAAAACAACAGCGGGAACATTAATTATCCATCACTTATATAGTGTTCCCACCAGAACCAAAGACAATAGAGCATCTATCAGAAACAGTCTCTTCCTGCACGTGCTGATCTGTTTTAATCTCCTCCAGTAATCCAGACTGGATTATAATTGAGTAGATTAGATTAGTGGTGGGTTTAAAGGCTTGGGCGGCTGCAGGGTCAGACCTGGTGGACCCTCACCACAGACGTCTCACCCACCAGAACAAATACTCACTGATCTGTGGAGCAGAATTCAGAGAGTCAGCATAATGTTTCTGAACCCTCTGCAGCTCTGAATGAGATTATTAATCTGATTAATATGATCATTATTATCTGATTATTGGAATCATCTGTGATGGGAGAAGGTAAACCCATACCTGTGCAGAGCAGTGTGCCTCCAGGATCAGGGTAAACACAACAAAAACACAATTAAATCTCTGATTAAATCTTTTATTATGACTTGTATATTCATATCAGAGTTTCTGTCTGATTTAACTGTGAAAATAAAATGGACCTTCAACTGAAATAACTCTGCTGTAATTTTACAAACCTGTATCTAAACCTAAAAGAAAACTTATGATCATTTTAAAAATTTGTGTTTCTGTTTTTGCATCTCTGGCACTGCTTTAAATTTACTCTCCAACATTAAGACACACCATAAGAAATATAAGCACAGATTTGTACTTAAAAGAGTATAAAGCTTGTTTCTGGGCTGTACCTTATATTGAGATACAATAGAGCATCTTTCAGTTAGAGTCTTTTTTGTGCCAGTAAAGATTATAAAGATTATCATCAACTGAATATGTGTCAATAATTGGTGATCCAAAATTGAAAAATAATATTTTATTATATTAGTTTATTAGTATAGTGATAAAGAATGAATGTACCTTTTATTGCAGACAAATTGAATAAATCTGTTTTTCCTGCTGTTTGGAAAGACTTTGTTCTTCAGAGGGAACAGCTGACCCTCTAAAGACCAATATTATACCTTTTATTATGAAAAGTGAATCTTTCAGACCAAGAAAGAACTTTTATCTAACTCTGTTTTTCAGTGTTAGGTCAGACTCACACGAGTAAATCTGTCTGTATCTGAACACATTTACCTGCTGAAACCCGGTTTGTTTGACTTGTGTGATTCTCCAAACAGTGAATCACACCAGGGCCTGTAAAAAGCTGCTGTAAAAAGCTGAACACTGGTCTTTTTTCCGGACCCCGATGCTCTTTCTCCACGGAGTCGGTTCACTGGGTCAAGTGTGAAAACTGCTTCCTCCTGAAACCTC
This sequence comes from Astyanax mexicanus, assembly GCF_023375975.1. NCBI lineage: Eukaryota > Metazoa > Chordata > Actinopteri > Characiformes > Acestrorhamphidae > Astyanax > Astyanax mexicanus. The sequence goes on from NC_064409.1 coordinate 205,341, forward strand.
ACATTTCTGCAGTGAGTGCAGGTCTGACAGGACATTTCTCACGCCTGAAACGACCTAAAATAAGTCACAACATTATTAAAAACATTAACATCACTGTGTTTTATAAGCACACGTTTCTACAGTACAAAAGTCTCTATGTGATGTAAACGAGATCGAGACCAGAATATTACCCACAGTGTGAACAAAGGCCAGCGAGGGAGCTCCAGCACCGTACCCAGTGTTACTGCTGGAGACCCTTATCCAACCCCCACCCCAACACCACACCAACACAGTGAAGAACACTCCAGCTTTAAAACCAGCATCACTAAATCCCATTTATTTAATATAACACACAAACAAATAACCCCCAAAAACAACACAAAAAATACTTAAATTCTGTTTTTCAAGCAGCATAACTTACATCCAACGTTTAAAAAAGGAAAGGCTTACTTGTTAGTTTAAATGCTGCAGTGATTGTGTTTGCTTATTAAAAGTCAATGCACAACTATACTGCTATTAGTAATAATAATAATCCAGACTTAAAATAAAACAAAAATTATATTATAATTATTCTTTTAAAAATTATTTTAATAAACAGATTAATAACTTTTTAAAGGTTTAAGGATGACTGAAGTAATTAAATTTTAAATAAATAAACTTAATGTTGACAACTTAACATTGATTTACCATCTATTCAAAGTAGGGTTGGGCAATATTCTAGATTTTCTTTAAATATATGAGTAATTATATGATTATATGAAAATTATTTAGTGTTTTATTCAAGGCAAAGTATCAGGAAAAGGTGTCACAAGTATTCACATTCATTACCCTCCATAGAAGAATAGATACTTGGATTTTTTTTTTGATCAAATGGTTTTACAAATGTCTGTTCAGTAATGAAGTACAAATACTTTGATGCTTTACTTTAGTGGAAGTTTGTTATTTATATTTACTGCAGTAATTATTTTACATTTTCATACAATAATCTGAACTTTCTCCTCCTTACATTTTAATAAAAATAGTCTCGTTACTCCTGTTTCATTTCAGCTGGTTTTCATTCCGGCTTCTCATCGTTCAATAAAACCCCTATCCAGATAAATCTCTCCATCCAGATTCAGAGTGAATCTGAAACCGTTCCCACTTCATATTGGTTTACACTGTGATCCATCACACCTGCACCCCCCCCCCCACACACACACACACTCCAGCAAGAACATAGCAGACTTATGTAGTCTAATATGAAGATGATCCGTGCAGAGACTCCAGAGAACTCCATTATAGTCATATAGTCATAGTAATTATGGAAAAATTCCTGCTCACATTACTATTACTTTAAACATTTTAAGTAGATTTAAGTTTAAGTTGTTTTTTATTTTTTAAATTAAGTAGTTTTGAAAAAAAGGGGGGGGATTTTTCCTCCTTAAAGCTGCTTATTTTTAAGCAGTTTTGAAATGTTTAAGTAGTTTTTGAAAAACAAATGGGGAGATTTTTCCTCTTACATCACTTTTACACTTTTAATTAGTTAAAGATTAAAGAGCTTGAATTGATACTTTAGTTTCTACAGAAGATACATTTTGTTACATTTTAAAACTTTTTGTATCCGTTACTTTGTTTCTTTTTAAAAATGCTCGTAGCGTAAAAAAAATAATTAACTCTCGGAGAGCGAGCACGCACGCGCCCCCCAGAGGCGGCCGCCGTTGCCGCGGTTGCCATGGTTACCTCGTGCGCGCGCGCCCGCACGCACGACGGCGGCGGCGGTTACGCGCAGCTCGAGAGGAGCTGCTGCTGCTCAGTGCCAGAGAGACATGGCGGCGGATCTGAAACCCGACTGGCTGGCCTGCCTGCCTTCCTCCTGGAGTTACGGGGTTACGCGGGACGGGCGCGTGTTCTTCATCAAGTAAATATCTCCGTAGACGATTCGTGTGTGTTCCGGTACCGCGCGGGGCTCGGTGTCGGGCTCGGGTGGCGGGTTTTTGAGCTTTTTTCTTCTGCTGTTTCAGCTGCTTTTCTCTTTATTTTCTCACCCAAACAGCGAGGAGGCGAAGAGCACCACCTGGCTGCACCCGGTTACCGGAGAGGCGGTGATTACCGGACACCGGAAAACCACAGGTACCTACGGAGTTACCGGACTGTTACTGCTGCTGGTATTGTGGGGAAGCAGTGATTTAGGAGAAGCGTGAAAGACGAGAGAGCAGGAGTGACGGAATCCTGAAGCAGCTGGAGCGGTGGCAGGAGCGGTGGCAGGAGCTGTGGCCGTGGCAGGAGCTGTGGTGGCTGCTGAGTCCAGCGTCCAGTGCTGGCGTTACACTGCGCTGGTCTCGCACGCGACGCGACTTAAGCCCAGCGCAGTGTAACGCCAGCACTGGACGCTGGACTCAGCAGCCAGCTCAGCTCCTGCCACCGACACAGCTCCTGCCACAGCTAGAGCATAGGTATTTTTTTCACTCTGCACCGTTAATCCGTGGCACGGCACCGTCTCCGTGTGTCACGTTCCGCTCTGAACCCACGTACAGGCCGCCTTCCTTGAGCATAGACAGAGAGCGAGACAGACAGCGCGCGCGGGCGCCTTTGCGCAATCCACCAGTAACGTTACAGATCCCAGATCAGATCAGCAGTAACAGGATCAGCAGCAGTATCTGCAGCAGCAGTAGTAGTAATAGTAATGGTAGGCTGTTGGTTATAGCTATTTAATCGCTAAGCTGCGTCGCAGCAACGTTACTCTAAACGTCTGTAAATGTTCAGAATCTCTGCGCTGCAGCTTCAGAGAGACCAACAACAAACATCACGATCAGGGCTGGTGATCTGCTGCTGCTGCAGCGTGATGTTGGGTCTGTGTGGGTACATAATAATGAGCTCGAGCTCACGAAGGGATGGATGGAGAGAGAGAGAGAGAGAGAGAGAGAGAGAGAGAGAGAGAGAGAGAGAGAGAGAGAGTGTGTATATATGTATATATATTTATATAAATACACACAAAGAAATCACTGCAGAAGACTAGAGGCTGCTGTAGAAACATATAACACACACACACATACACAAATAAATGCTGGATGCTGTAGGAATGTTAAAATATGACTAAAATCACACACACACACACACACACTGGATGATGTCGGAGTGTTAAAATATGGCTGAAAACACACACACACACAAAAAACACTGGATGCTATAGGAATGTATAACAGTGTAATGATACACTGCTCACAATTAAATTTTCTCACAATATTAAGAAAATGATTTTTTCAGAAGTGTAAACAATAAGGGTGTAATGATTCACTTTTTTATATTTCTCAACTGTATAATGCTAAATTCACCTCATATGCAGGGGTTGAACAACGAAACTGAAACACCCGTCATCATTTTAGTGTGGGATTTTAGGTTTCATGTCTAAATTGGAGCAGCCTGGTGTTCAATCTTCATTAATTGCACATTGCACCAGTAAGAGCAGAGTGTGAAGGTTCAATTAGCAGGGTAAGAGCACAGTTCTGCTCTAAATATTACAATGCACACAACATTATGGGAGACATACCAGAGTTCAAAAGAGGACAAATTGTTGGTGCACGTCTTGCTGGAGCATCTGTGACCAAGACAGCAAGTCTTTGTGATGCATCAAGAGCCACGGTATCCAGGGTAATGTCAGCATACCACCAAGAAGAACCAACCACATCCAACAGGATTAACTGTGGATGCTGTAAGAGGAAGCTGTCTGAAAGGGATGTTTGGGTGCTAACCCGGATTGTATCCAAAAAACATAAAACCACGGCTGATCAAATCACGCAGAATTCAATGTTCACCTCAACTCTCCTGTTTCCACCAGAACTGTCCGTCACCACAATCAATTACTGTGATCTAAAACCAGGAGTTTCAGTTTCATTCTCCAAATCCTGTAAATAATCCATGTTTACGTAGTATCATGTTGTGCTGTTTATAAATGTTGTGAACTGGTTTAATCTTAAACAAACTGCTCTGGTTTCTCTGATTCTGTAGATTTACCCACCGGGTGGGAGGAGGGATATACGTTTGAAGGAGCGCGCTGCTTCATCAAGTGAGTTTCTGAGGCTTTATTTCTTTAATTTCTTGGTTTGTGGTGGAAACAGGAGGTTTCTGTGGGTCTCAAGCGGGTTTGTTGCTTTTTGATTGGCTGTGTGTGACAGAGGCAGAGATTTCATACCACCGCCCCCTCACACACTCTCTCACTCACATATACACACACACACACACACACACACACACAGGCATGCATGCACACACACATACACACCCCATTCCTCTGCAGTGTAGCTGAAGCATTTTCCACCACAGCAGCAGCAGCTTTATAACAGAGCTTATCTTCAGCAGTGAGATGCTGGTCGTTAGTGAATGAGGTGTTCATTAGTGAATGAGCCAGTCGTTAGTGTGAGACGCTGGTGGTTAGTGTGAGACGCTGGTGGTTAGTGTGAGACGCTGGTGGTTAGTGTGAGACGCTGGCGGTTAGTGTGAGACGCTGGTGGTTAGTGTGAGACGCTGGTCGTTAGTGTGAGACGCTGGTGGTTAGTGTGAGAAGCTGGTGGTTAGTGTGAGAAGCTGGTGGTTAGTGTGAGAAGCTGGTGGTTAGTGTGAGAAGCTGGTGGTTAGTGTGTGATGCTGGTGGTTAGTGTGAGAAGCTGGTGGTTAGTGTGAGAAGCTGGTGGTTAGTGTGAGAAGCTGGTGGTTAGTGTGAGAAGCTGGTGGTTAGTGTGAGAAGCTGGTGGTTAGTGTGAGAAGCTGGTGGTTAGTGTGAGAAGCTGGTGGTTAGTGTGAGAAGCTGGTGGTTAGTGTGAGACGCTGGTGGTTAGTGTGAGAAGCTGGTGGTTAGTGTGAGAAGCTGGTGGTTAGTGTGAGAAGCTGGTGGTTAGTGTGAGAAGCTGGTGGTTAGTGTGAGAAGCTGGTGGTTAGTGTGAGACGCTGGTCGTTAGTGTGAGACGCTGGTGGTTAGTGTGAGAAGCTGGTGGTTAGTGTGAGAAGCTGGTGGTTAGTGTGAGAAGCTGGTGGTTAGTGTGAGACGCTGGTGGTTAGCGTGAGACGCTGGTGGTTAGCGTGAGGCGCTGGTGGTTAGCGTGAGGCGCTGGTGATTAGCGTGAGACGCTGGTGGTTAGCGTGAGACGCTGGTGGTTAGCGTGAGACGCTGGTGGTTAGCGTGAGACGCTGGTGGTTAGCGTGAGACGCTGGTGGTTAGCGTGAGACGCTGGTGATTAGCGTGAGACGCTGGTGTTTAGTGTGAGACGCTGGTGGTTAGTGTGAGACGCTGGCGGTTAGTGTGGGATGCTGGCGGTTAGTGTGGGATGCTGGCGGTTAGTGTGGGATGCTGGTGGTTAGTGTGAGACGCTGGCGGTTAGTGTGTGACGCTGGTGATTAGCGTGAGACGCTGGTGTTTAGCGTGAGACGCTGGTGGTTAGTGTGAGACGCTGGCGGTTAGTGTGGGATGCTGGCGGTTAGTGTGGGATGCTGGCGGTTAGTGTGAGACGCTGGCGGTTAGTGTGTGACGCTGGCGGTTAGTGTGTGACGCTGGTGGTTAGCGTGAGACGCTGGTGGTTAGTGTTGGACGCTGGTGGTTAGTGTGAGACGCTTGCGGTTAGTGTGTGATGCTGGTGGTTAGTGTGAGACGCTGGTGGTTAGTGTGAGGTGCTGGTGCTTAGCGTGAGACACTGGTGGTTAGCGTGAGACGCTGGTGGTTAGCGTGAGACGCTGGTGGTTAGTGTGAGACGCTGGTGATTAGTGTGGGACGCTGGTGGTTAGTGTGAGACGCTGGTGGTTAGTGTGGGATGCTGGTGGTTAGTGTGGGATGCTGGTGGTTAGTGTGAGACGCTGGCGGTTAGTGTGTGATGCTGGTGGTTAGTGTGAGACGCTGGTGGTTAGTGTGAGGCGCTGGTGCTTAGCGTGAGACACTGGTGGTTAGTGTGAGACGCTGGTGGTTAGTGTGAGACGCTGGCGGTTAGTGTGTGATGCTGGCGGTTAGTGTGAGACGCTGGTGGTTAGTGTGGTTAGTGTGAGACGCTTGCGGTTAGTGTGTGATGCTGGTGGTTAGCGTGAGATGCTGGTGGTTAGTGTGAGGTGCTGGTGCTTAACGTGAGACACTGGTGGTTAGCGTGAGACGCTGGTGGTTAGTGTGAGACGCTGGTGGTTAGTGTGAGACGCTGGTGGTTAGTGTGAGGCGCTGGTGGTTAGTGTGAGACGCTGGTGATTAGCGTGAGACGCTGGTGGTTAGAGTGAGACGCTGGTGGTTAGTGTGAGACGCTGGTGATTAGCGTGAGACACTGGTGGTTAGTGTGAGACGCTGGTGGTTAGCGTGAGGCGCTGGTGGTTAGTGTGAGACGCTGGTGGTTAGTGTGAGACGCTGGTGGTTAGTGTGAGACGCTGGTGGTTAGTGTGAGACGCTGGTGGTTAGTGTGAGACGCTGGTGGTTAGTGTGAGACGCTGGCGGTTAGTGTGAGATGCTGGCGGTTAGTGTGGGATGCTGGTGGTTAGTGTGAGACGCTGGTGGTTAGTGTGAGGCGCTGGTGGTTAGTGTGAGACGCTGGTGATTAGTCTGGGTTTAACAGGCTGGTCTGTGTGACTCAGTCGAGGCTCGGCTCTGTAAAACAGGATCTACTTGTTGGGCCGCGGGACGTTATGAAGCCTGCAGTCAGGAGCAGGTCGAGTTCCTGCATGTTTGTGTTGTTTTTGGAGAGAGTTAACACTACACACGCTATACACATACACTACACACACTATACACACACTACACATGCTATACACATATACTACACACACTATACACACACACTACACATGCTACATACATGCTATACACACACTACTCACACTGTTGCAGCTTGTCGTTTCTCTGTGTTTGTAGAGAAGCTGATTGCAGATCTGAGCTTTATTCTGTAATGGTTGTTAATTTAAATCATCTGGTTTTGAGAGAAACGTTACTGTGACATGTTCTACTGTACCTCTGGGAATAGGGACCCAGAAATTATTGTAATAAGCAGTGAGGGAATTCCCACACGTGTGTAAGTTGTGAGGTGTTATCTTGTGAGTTGAACATTGGTCAGTGTGTTCATGGCAAGACAGGTTTTGCACTTATTGAACGTCAAGGATTTTGCCAATATTATCACGTATGTTATAAAATGATATGGCCCCTAAAGTTTGGTGAGAATAGATCATAGAAGGCTTTACTGTTCACGGTGGACGGGGCTGTGATGGGGGAATAATTGTGACCAGCAGCTTCTGGCTAGGATTAAACACACAGGCGACTTTGTGATGGAAATCATATCTACATTTAATTCAACACATTAATCTCACAGGTCAGTGCAGCGTTCTATATTTTCCATTGGTCATGATTGTGTTTCCTGTTCAGTATCATTCAGTAACAAACCTGTTTACTCAGCATCTCCTCCACCTCAGATCATCAGAACTGACGCTTCGTGTCCACGAGCTCTTTATCCTGAACTAATCCTACAGCCGCCACACTGTGTCCAGTAATGCTGCACGATATTAGAAAACAATCCATATCGTGATATTAAACAACGCAGGGCCCATGACATCACCAGCCCCGCCCCCACCCACACACTCTCTCACGTCCCGACCAATCAAGAGCTGAGTCAGCGCCGAGCTCTCAAAACCCAAGAAAAACAGGAAAACAACAGTAATCTGCCCTTTAATCAGCATTTAAATGTCTTTTCAAAAGGTAAATAAGAGCGTTTGTTTTTCTGGGATTAAAAGTGTGAATTCAGCTGTAACTGGAAATATCTGCGCTGCTAAACTGTGCTGGACTGAGGAGCACAGCTTTCCACACGTGCTCACGTTTACAAGCACGTGCCCAACCATGTGGATGGAGGCCATGCAGTTACCCAGTGTTTACTCCTCCCCCTCCCCCTCACACTCCCCCTCGCGCTTCTCAGGCAGCAGCAGCCTGTCACTCACACAGACACAGAGACAGCGCTGTGTATCTACTTCCTGTGTCAAGAATCGAAACACTACAGGGCAGGCTGAGATCCAGCACGGCAGAATGCGTTAAAAAAAATAATGCCAGTGGACACGAACTGTAACCTGTTAATACCAGACTACTAAAGTGGTGTCTGGGCCACATTAATGCTTTAATGGTGCACACGGAGACGTGATCCGGTACAGCCAGTGATTCAGAAACTCAGTGACGAGCTTAAAGCTGCTCACAGGCGACAGCAGACTGAGAGTCAGAGATGTGACCTGATGAATAAGATCTTATGATCCTAATTAGCTGAATTTGAGGTGATGAACTGAAGTGTTTCCAGACACAGAGTTTCTACAGACCCAGAGCGGCACAACTTCAAACAACTGGGCCAGATTATCTAGAGATAACCAGATTCTTTCTATGCATGATGTCAGAGGGGAGCTAGCCTGGTTTCAAGATAGCTACCACTGGATTTCAGGTTTATAGAGATTACTGTGTGAAAAAATGGCAAGAAAAAAACTTGTTTTAAAGGCAAAAACATGTGTGATGATTTTTTTCTTACAGACATTATAATCAGGAGATTCATCAAATTAATTTATAAAAGAAGCTGCAGAATCTCAGAAACCTGTAAAGAACTATTTTATGCTGCAGTGATTTTTTAAATATAAGGAGTTTATGTTTAATTGTGTTTAATATAAAAGCTGCTGTAAGGATGGTTGTTTGGTTGAAGAATATCAACTGTAATGGAATCAACATGTTTGGTGTTTTTCCTGATTTAGTCATTGGATTAAAATAAATTAAATTGTGGAAAAGTTTTTTCATGTGTCCCTCAGTATCAGCAGACTCTCATCTTCTCTTCTTCTCTTCTCCTCCTGTTCTTCTCCTGATCTTCTCTTTTGCTCCTCTTCTTCTCCTGATTTTCTCCTGATCTTCTCCTCTTCTTCTCCTGATCTTCTTCTCCTGATCTTCTCCTCTTCTTCTCCTGATTTTCTCCTGATCTTCTCCTCTTCTTCTCCTGATCTTCTTCTCCTGATCTTCTCCTCTTCTTCTCCTGATTTTCTCCTGATCTTCTCCTCTTCTTCTCCTGATCTTCTTCTCCTGATCTTCTCCTCTTCTTCTCCTGATTTTCTCCTGATCTTCTCCTCTTCTTCTCCTGATCCTCTTCTCTTGATCTTCTCCTCTTCTTCTCCTGATTTTCTCCTGATCTTCTTCTCCTGATCTTCTTTTCCTGATCTTCTCCTCCTCTTCTCCTGATCTTCTCCTCCTGATCTTCTCCTGATCTTCTTTTCCTGATCTTCTTTTCCTGATCTTCTCCTCTTCTTCTCCTGATCTTCTCCTGATCTTCTTTTCCTGATCTTCTCCTCTTCTTCTCCTGATCTTCTCCTGATCTTCTCCTAAGGGACAGCAGGACGAGGTTGAGCTGAGCTGTGTTGAGCTGTAGTGAGCAATGCTGGTCCTATATCAGTTGTGTTTTTCCCCGCTGATCTCAGACCGGTACCAGACTGATCTGAGCTGTGTCTCACCCTTTGCTGGATTTCACTGGCTGTCTCTCTCTCTCCTGTCTGTGGATGATCTGTGAGTGAGGCGGGTCTGTTGCTGTGTCGGATGGCGTTTGCTCGTGTCTGAAAGGATCTATTGTGACGTTTTCTTGTAAAGACGGAGATGCTGCCCTTTATCATCGTCTTGGAGCCACTGTGAACCAGTGTCCCCGCCCTGGTGTCCCCGCCCTGGTGTCCCCGCCCTGGTGTCCCCGC
>NC_064409.1:220000-227500 GCF_023375975.1 Astyanax mexicanus
ATTTATTCTTGCAAAATAGTCATTATTACTTAAGCAGGCCTAATTAATGGGATTTTATTAAATCATTTGTATTTTTTGCACTTTTCATAAATTGTTAGTATTTAAAGAATGATAGTGAAATATTGAAGTTTAATTTTAAGCGCAAGATGAGAAACAAATAATATGAAATGATAGAAAAATGGATTTAAAAACATGAATTGAATAAAATGAAAAATAATGATCATTATTGATGCAGAGCTGTTCAGTAGTATCTTTTTAGGATGATTTCAGAATTTAGGCATTTTTAGTTTGATCTCGTTCAGACTGTGTGATTATGTAGAAATAATGCAGTAAAAGTTGATCAGGCGGATTTTACAAGGTTATAAATTATAATCTGAGATTGTGTTGTTAGTTGAAGTCTCTCGTGGGTCAGATGTTTTAGAGAGATCTTCAGATGTGTGATTAGATAATTGATTGAGTCTGAATCTGTGAATATAATCAATATAATCAGCTGTGAAGTTTAATCTGATTTATTAGAGGTTTATTATGACTGTCTGTCTTCCTGCTGCTGGTCTATCTGCCCTCATTAACCCCAGAAACAGTGTGTTTAATTTACTTCATTCCATTAGAGCTTCTTACTGGTGATGAGTTTAGTCTGTAGATGTCGATGGCGATGGATGGTGATGGATGGTGATCGACTGGTGAACGGTGAGGTCATGGTTGGATGGTTGGATGCAGGAGATCAGTGTTATTTCTGCTCAGTTTATTTTCTGCGTTTGTTGGTTTTGTGCTGCATGATTTCAGCTGATCTGCATGAAGAGTTCAGAAGCGCTGATGCAGTTTATTTAACTCTGTTTGGACTGGATTCAGTTTCAGTCTGTGACTCCAGTTCCAGTTTCCAAATCGCCTCTTTTTTTCTGTAATTTCACCAGTTCCTGTCTGGCGCTGTGGTCCCGCCCCGCGGGGGAGGAGCTGTGACGGCAGTTGGCTGGAGAATCTTAACTGCAGCATTTCTGAGCTCCTCCCATGATCTGGCCTGGTGAACTCACCAGGACGCCTATTAGTGAGATGATGGCCTCGTGTTAAGCGTGGTGCAGTCGTGCACGTGAGGCCAGTACGTTTCTGCAGCAGCTTTTCACTGCCGGATTTTTATCCAGCTGTATGTGTTCTGATTATTGTTTGGATGGAGGGGGGGTGGGTTAAGGTTAGGGGAAGTATTGGAGCTTCATGATCCTTAAAACTGAGATTTTTCAGAGAAAAACTCCTAACAGAGGAGTATTATAATCACTGATGAGATGACATTGACACAAGTGAGCCAAGAAACATTATTTCCTAATTAAAAATTATGATAATCAAAATATTACCATAGTTTAATGTGTAGCATCAATGTTTTATGGCCAAATTCTAAATAACAAGCTTAAAAAATGCTAGTAGTGGATTTCTGAAGTGTGATAAACCCTAATGTTAACTTGTTAATCAGCAGCAGTTAGGTTGCTGAACTTTAGCACAGAGAATCAATATCATTTTCTTGAAGGGTTTCCCAATTATTTTATTGTGTGGAGGATTTTACATTTTCCTTTTATAACCTAAATCCTTTTATAGGGCAAAAGGCTTTACTCAATACAAGGTGTAAAGATACAACAGAGAAATGAGATTTGGCTTTTAGAGTCAAATGTATGTGAAGTTTTGAACATGAAAAATAGATAAAAATACTTACATTTCTACCCATTCTAATATCTGCTTCCACTGAACTAATGCTAAACTCTGAATAACTGATTTAATGTAAATCAATGCAGAATATAATGGAGACTCCAGTCTACAGTCTCAGGAGGACCCAGTCTGATCTGGAGTTGAGCCGTTTGGCTCGGCTCTGATTAATCTGCTCCAGAAGATAATCAATAATCCGGTTTAATTCCAGCGCTGAAACAAAGAGATCATGATGGTGCCGTTTACTGATCTCAGTTTTATTCCACTGGTTAGTTTTATTCTGCTGGAGTTTAATGGTGTAGATGATGGTTGAGCTGCAGCATCTCGTTACTACTGGACTGGTGTTGTGATATGATTGGTGGATGGCTGTGTTGTAAGATGATTGGTGGATGGCTGTGTTGTGATATGATTGGTGGATGGCTGTGTTGTGATATGATTGGTCGATGACTGTGTCGTGAGATGATTGGTGGATGGCTGTGTTGTGATATGATTGGTCGATGACTGTGTCGTGAGATGATTGGTGGATGGCTGTGTTGTAAGATGATTGGTGGATGGCTGTGTTGTGATATGATTGGTGGATGGCTGTGTTGTGATATGATTGGTCGATGACTGTGTCGTGAGATGATTGGTGGATGGCTGTGTTGTAAGATGATTGGTGGATGGCTGTGTTGTGATATGATTGGTGGATGGCTGTGTTGTGATATGATTGGTGGATGGCTGTGTTGTAAGATGATTGGTGGATGGCTGTGTCGTGAGATGATTGGTGGATGGCTGTGTCGTGAGATGATTGGTGGATGGCTGTGTTGTAAGATGATTGGTGGATGGCTGTGTTGTGAGATGATTGGTGGATGGCTGTGTCGTGAGATGATTGGTGGATGGCTGTGTCGTGAGATGATTGGTGGATGGCTGTGTTGTAAGATGATTGGTGGATGGCTGTGTTGTGAGATGATTGGTGGATGGCTGTGTCGTGAGATGATTGGTGGATGGCTGTGTCGTGAGATGATTGGTGGATGGCTGTGTTGTAAGATGATTGGTGGATGGCTGTGTTGTAAGATGATTGGTGGATGGCTGTGTTGTGAGATGATTGGTGGATGGCTGTGTTGTGATATGATTGGTGGATGGCTGTGTTGTGATATGATTGGTGGATGACTGTGATGTGCTGTGCTGAAGCTGTGGTGGTAATGAAGTGTGCTCAGAGTGGGGGAGCGTTATGGATATGCCTTTAAACTGCTGTAATGAGATTTACTGAATTACTGCCTTAATCAGGGCCTTGTGGGGACACAGAGGAGATGTTTGTAATAATGAGGTGATTTACTGCTCTCTCTCTCTCTCCCTCTCTATCTCTCTTTCTTTCTCTCTCTCTCTTTCTCTCTCTCTTTTGCACCTACTCAGTAAAGATTATTTTTTCACTCTTGATTAAATTAGAGCAGATATGATGAATGTGTTACTGTTAGGCTTGAATAAAAAGGGTCCAGATTAAAGTTGAAACTGTTCTTTTGTCAGATTTATGAATCCTGAAGGTTAGAGACTGAGACTCTCTCTCTCCTCTAGAGCTGCTAGCGTAGAGTAATCAGAGAGTTATCTCATCATAGTCCGTTTATACATTAAAAGACCATTAAGGATTATATTTTCAGTAGTAAATAATAAAATGATCAGGATATGAAAGGAAACATGCTGAGTTTCCGGTATCTGTGTTTGTTTTTAATGAGCCTGCTGCTCATTTCCCAAAACTAACTCCACCCCTGAGGTTCCCAATACACCACAGTGAGCAAGAGGTGTTGCAGCATGGAAGCTAGTAAGCAGGGCTGGTTCAGCTGAAACCTTAAACCTTTAGCTGCTACACAGCCTGAAAAAGCCTCAGCGTGTCTCTGAAAAAATAGATTAAGCCTCCTCAAGGAGTGAGCTTCATGTCTGTAGAAGAGTGGGCGGCTCTGTGGGGGGGTGGGCGGCTCTGTGGAGAGATGGGCGGGTCTGTGGAGTGGTGGGCGGCTCTGTGGAGAGATGGGCGGGTCTATGGAGTGGTGGGCGGCTCTGTGGAGAGATGGGCGGGTCTATGGAGTGGTGGGCGGCTCTGTGGAGAGATGGGCGGGTCTATGGAGTGGTGGGCGGCTCTGTGGAGAGATGGGCGGGTCTATGGAGTGGTGGGCGGCTCTGTGGAGAGATGGGCGGGTCTATGGAGTGGTGGGCGGCTCTGTGGAGTGGTGGGCGGCTCTGTGGGGGGGTGGGCGGGGTAGACAACTCTGTGGTGTTTTTAAACTGGACAGCTGTAGATATTTCACACACTCACTCTCATTTCCTACTGAGCTTCTTTAAGGAATGTAGTGAATAGGTGAAAATTAGTTTGCTTTAGGGAGACTCTAATAGCTTTAAATACAGACTGTAATTAATCTGGATCTGCAAAGATACTGGTATATAATGTATTTAAAGAATGGGTTAATTTAACATGACTAACTTGATTAAATCAAGTGATATATTTACTGGAGTCTGGTAATTAAAGCTGAATATTTTTCTCCTGTTTATAAAGTAAATACTAATACCACAGGATTTAAGCTACATACTGATTTTAATAGTGTGGATTAATTAATATATTAATATAATAATAACACATTTTATAGTATCAGATTTAATGAGCTGAAGTTTCTATGCCAACATAAATCAGTGCAGATCTCCAGCCGCTGGTGCTGCACTTGTGTTTCTGTGTATCTGCTGTTCCTTAATCATATACGACAAAACATCATCCAAAACAAAGGGTTAATAATTCAGCAACAGTTAATAAAACTCAACTATAGCCCTGTTTAATCTGTACACACACTTCCTGCTCAAACCCTGTTATTATTAGTAATTAATACACAAAGTGTGTGTGTGTGCAGTGTGTGTGTGTGTGCAGTGTGTGTGTGTGTGCAGTGTGTGTGTGTGCGCAGTGTGTGTGTGTGCGCAGTGTGTGTGCAGTGTGTGAGTGCAGCGTGTGTGTGTGCAGTGTGTGAGTGCAGCGTGTGTGTGTGCAGTGTGTGTGTGTGTGTGCAGTGTGTGTGTGTGCAGTGTGTGTGTGTGCAGTGTGTGAGTGCAGCGTGTGTGTGTGCAGTGTGTGTGTGTGTGTGCAGTGTGTGAGTGCAGCGTGTGTGTGTGCAGTGTGTGAGTGCAGCGTGTGTGTGTGCAGTGTGTGAGTGCAGCGTGTGTGTGTGCAGTGTGTGTGTGTGTGTGCAGTGTGTGTGTGTGCAGTGTGTGTGTGTGCAGTGTGTGTGTGCGCAGTGTGTGTGCAGTGTGTGTGTGCGCAGTGTGTGTGCGCAGTGTGTGTGCGCAGTGTGTGTGCGCAGTGTGTGTGCGCAGTGTGTGTGCGCAGTGTGTGTGCGCAGTGTGTGTGCGCAGTGTGTGTGCGCAGTGTGTGTGCGCAGTGTGTGTGTGTGCAGTGTGTGTGTGTGCAGTGTGTGTGTGTGCAGTGTGTGTGTGCAGTGTGTGTGTGCAGTGTGTGTGTGCAGTGTGTGTGTGTGTGTGTGCAGTGTGTGTGTGTGCAGTGTGTGTGTGCAGTGTGTGTGTGCAGTGTGTGTGTGCAGTGTGTGTGTGCAGTGTGTGTGTGTGTGTGTGCAGTGTGTGTGTGTGCAGTGTGTGTGTGTGCAGTGTGTGTGTGTGTGTGTGCAGTGTGTGTGTGTGCAGTGTGTAGTGTGTGCAGTGTGTGTGTGCAGTGTGTGTGTGCGCAGTGTGTGTGCGCAGTGTGTGTGCGCAGTGTGTGTGCGCAGTGTGTGTGCGCAG
The DNA here is from genome assembly GCF_023375975.1 of Astyanax mexicanus. Lineage (NCBI taxonomy): Eukaryota > Metazoa > Chordata > Actinopteri > Characiformes > Acestrorhamphidae > Astyanax > Astyanax mexicanus. Next base: position 225,434 of record NC_064409.1, read on the forward strand.
TGTGTGTGTGCAGTGTGTGTGTGTGTGTGTGCAGTGTGTGTGTGCGCAGTGTGTGTGTGCGCAGTGTGTGCGCAGTGTGTGTGTGTGCAGTGTGTGTGCAGTGTGTGTGTGTGCGCAGTGTGTGTGTGCGCAGTGTGTGTGCGCAGTGTGTGTGCGCAGTGTGTGTGTGCAGTGTGTGTGCAGTGTGTGTGCAGTGTGTGTGCAGTGTGTGTGCAGTGTGTGTGTGTGCAGTGTGTGTGTGTGCAGTGTGTGTGCAGTGTGTGTGCAGTGTGTGTGCAGTGTGTGTGTGTGCAGTGTGTGTGTGTGCAGTGTGTGTGCAGTGTGTTGATAGTTAAATAGTTAATCAGCAGCAGCAGTTAGGTTGCTGAACTTTAGAGCTCCACTGTTATAACTGCAGTGTTTCTGTATCTGTTTCTTGAATTTTCTTTATTAGAGAAAAAATTTCATTTTATAAATTTTATGTTCCGAGAAGAAGTGATTCTCTATAAAACAGGAATTAGTGTAGAACAGAGAAACGTGATTGAGCCGTATCCTTCAGTGCAGTGAGTTACAGACTGTACGTGTGAGTGTGTGACTCACGTGAGAAACAGTCTACAGTAGCAGTAAAGATTCTACAGCAGAGCGTGAACATAATCATCTCCTCTCTAATCACTAGTGTAGTGCTCTTCCTCCTCCTCCAGTCTGCAGCCGACCGGCTCTGAGCTGCTGACTGTATTACTGCTGATCTCACAATCTCCCCTCACCCAGCAGTATCACTCCCTCACCTCCTCATTAACCCTGTAAACACCACGTTTACCACCTGCTCTCTTACTCAGTTATTATTACAAATAAATATAAAAAGAACAAGTTCATATTCATAAAGTTTTAAGAGTTCAGAAATAATCAATATTTGGTGGAATAACCAGTTTTTTTTCATGCATCTTGGCATCATGTTCTCCTCCTCCAGTCTTACACACTGCTTTTGGATAACTTTATGCTGCTTTACTCCTGGTGCAAAAATTCAAGCAGTTCAGTTTGGTGGTTTGATGGTTTGTGATCATCCATCTTCCTCTTGATTATTTTTAATTTGGTAAAATCAAAGAAACTCATCATTTTTAAGTGCTCTCCTATTTTCTAGAGCTGTGTATGTATGTGATTGTGTGTGTACATATATTTATGTATGTGTTGTTTGTGTGTTTATATTTACGTGTGTGTGTGTGTGTGTGTGTGTGTGTGTGTATGAAACAGGTTAGTGTTACAGACGTTGTTAAGTTGTGATAAAGATCTGATGATGATATTAAAAAGCTCAGGATGGTTCTGGTGAAGAGCTTCTATTATCTCCTCTTATCTTCTAATGGTTCTATTAATAATCCTCCTGCTGTTTCTGTAGAGCTTGTCTCAGGTGTGTTTGAAGGTGGAAATTCAGAGTTTAGTCTGATCTGTAATCAGTAGGATGTTCTCAGTGAGGTCCTGTACTGGGAGGTGATGTTCTCACTGTTCCTGAAAGCTTTAATTCCTATTGTGTTCAGAGAGCTTCATACCTGCAGCAGAACTTCTCAGAAAACCTGAGAAAAAACAGGAAATAATCAGAATTACAGTGAAAACCAGTCGTCCTTTAGTCCTGCGTGTGTGTCTGTGAGCATGCTGATGTGTGTAACCGCGTGTGAGCGTGAGCGTGACGTGAGCGTGACGTGAGCGTGAGTAAAGGTGAGGTGCTAGACAAGTACTGTCTGTCTGATTAATTCTGTGTATTTAATGTTGCAGAATAATAAAAGAGAGGATGATTTTGATTTGATTTGATTGTGATGTTTTAAGTAAAGATCAGGTTCAGATTCAGGTGAACATTGTTTGGATTGAGCAGATGCCCTGAATAATCTGTACTGAATGCTGAGTAGCTTTTAGTAAGGGTAATGGAATGAATGAATGAATATAGATCTGGGTGTATTTCTGATAAATTTATGTACAAATTTGTCCCAATGGTTTTAAAATAAATAGTTTGTGTGTCTGATTTTGTTCTAAATGATTCTATTTGTTCTGATATGAACTCCTCCTTCCTCCTGAAACTCTCCTCAGTTATATTTAAAGCTC
>NC_064409.1:232500-245000 GCF_023375975.1 Astyanax mexicanus
ACCTGACTGATAGAATTCATACATAAGTGTGAAAAATACAGTAAATACTTTCTAGTTAAATCATATCTTAAAATCTATAAAGACAACTCTTCAGAGTTTAACTCTTCTCACAGCTTCAGTAATCAGTCATTGTATAGTGTAGCCTGGGTTATATATATATATATATATATATGTTACAAACATGTAGGTACTAAATTCCTAATTTAGAAATAATTTTTACTAAAAGTGGGTGAAAAGTTTATCATGTTTTTTATGTCTAAATACTATATTTATGTAAATGAATAATAATAACTGATAGAGTGATTAACAGGAATTTATCGTTTATACCATTTCATCATCATTAAAAGTCTTTATGTGAGTCGTGATTGTTCGTTTGTTCAGGTGTGTTTTTTATTGTTTAGGGATTGTTTTAAACCTCATCAGATTAATGAGAAGATTAAATAGTTATTAATAAAATCAGCTTTAGTTCACTCTGCTGTTCACTGTGAGAGACTGAGCCTCTGCTTCTAAATTAAATCATTAAATAAGAAATGATTTATTAATGCTGAAGATCAACAACAACACGCCTGTAAATCTCAACCAGCTGGATAAACCAGTTTAAAATCTCAGTCTGAACACGTTTTACTTTCACATATGTATTCCTCTCAGTTTGGACATGTCTGCTGGAGGATTTATTGTATCTGGTTTATTTTGAGGGTTTGGTTTCCTATCAGGAGATAAAAGCTGAAGATTAGAAGTTGCATAGTTATGAGATCTTAATTTCAGCCTGAATTTGTTTGTTGAGTTTGATTATTGATTATATATGACGTGTTTGCTGTATGTTTATATTTGCTGTTTCCTGTGTTTAAATCAGACTTGCTGTGCAGCAACAGTTTGAAACTTATCATGAGATATCTAACAGAAATATCATCTATAAAATAAAAGTGTGTAAATAAAGTAACACCACACCCAAAAACACTCAGAGAGCCCGCTCACACAACTCCTCTAAAAACACTGATTCAGCTTTACTCACTCCAGCAGCTGCTGGGGTTAAATCCCAACGCTGTGAAACGTTTCTCCATTCATCACTCTGTAGGTAGAAATATAGATACCAGAGTTTACTGAAATACTTCTGTAGAAATTAGAGAATTAACACAAGCTTTTTACTCTTTAAGTAAAAGTGTTTAATAAAAGTACTGATTTCAAAACTACTTAAAGTATAAAAGTAAAAGTAATGTAAGGAGAAAAAAATAAAGCCATTAAGAACAAAAGCTTAGGCCACGCCCACAGAGTCCTATAGTAAAAATCATGCATCATGTCTTTGAAGTGATTACATGTAGCTCCACACATCTCCATACTCTTCTATAACAGAACAACCTCTCTCAGAATCTGCCAACCATCATTACCCTAGCCCTATTTCCACACCCTGGGTTGCCAGATATAGAACACAACTGCACTCAGTGTCGTGCAGCTATAGACATGAATGAGCTGGCTAGTGTTAAGCTGAACAGGTAATCACTGAGTTTCAGTAAGGTTTGTTAACCATGGATGGGGACCACTAGTGTAGCAGAGACAGTCTTTTTGAACATGAAACATTATTTACTGATCAGCTAAAGAGAAAACTGTGTGTCAATCTGGCAACCTGCATTTTCACACTGTTGTTCATATTTATTACTGATTGTTGTTTTAATAAAACAGTGGTGTGTTGCTTTACTGAACACTAATCAGTGAAAACATGGGGTAGAACTTGTGAAGTTGTAAACTTGAAAGGTGTAAAGTGGTGAAGTGGTGAATTTGTAAAGCTGTAAATTTGTACAGTTGTAAAGGGGGTTGGTGTGCAGTTGTAAAGTTTTGAAGTTGTGAAGGGGGTTGGTGTAAAATTGTGTAGTGGTAAAGTTGTAAATTTGTAAAGTTGTGAAGTGGTGGTGTAGTGTAGGGGGTTTGTGTAAAGTTGTAAAATGTTGAAGGACGTTGGTGTTGCAGTTGTAAAGCTGTAAAGTTGTAAAGTGGTGTAGTGTAGGGGGTTGGTGTAAAGTAGTAAAGTTGTAAAGTGGTGTAGTGTAGGGGGTTGGTGTAAAGCTGTAAAGTTGTAAAGTGGTGTAGTGTAGGGGGTTGGTGTAAAGCTGTAAAGTTGTAAAGTGGTGTAGTGTAGGGGGTTGGTGTAAAGCTGTAAAGTTGTAAAGTGGTGTAGTGTAGGGGGTTGGTGTAAAGTAGTAAAGTTGTAAAGTGGTGTAGTGTAGGGGGTTGGTGTAAAGCTGTAAAGTTGTAAAGTGGTGTAGTGTAGGGGGTTGGTGTAAAGTAGTAAAGTTGTAAAGTGGTGTAGTGTAGGGGGTTGGTGTAAAGCTGTAAAGTTGTAAAGTGGTGTAGTGTAGGGGTTAGTGTAAAGTAATAAAGTTGTAAAGTGGTGTAGTGTAGGGGTTGGTGTAAAGCTGTAAAGTTGTAAAGTGGTGTAGTGTAGGGGTTGGTGTAAAGCTGTAAAGTTGTAAAGTGGTGTAGTGTAGGGGTTGGTGTAAAGCTGTAAAGTTGTAAAGTGGTGTAGTGTAGGGGGTTGGTGTAAAGTAGTAAAGTTGTAAAGTGGTGTAGTGTAGGGGTTAGTGTAAAGTAATAAAGTTGTAAAGTGGTGTAGTGTAGGGGTTGGTGTAAAGCTGTAAAGTTGTAAAGTGGTGTAGTGTAGGGGTTGGTGTAAAGCTGTAAAGTTGTAAAGTGGTGTAGTGTAGGGGGTTGGTGTAAAGCTGTAAAGTTGTAAAGTGGTGTAGTGTAGGGGTTGGTGTAAAGCTGTAAAGTTGTAAAGTGGTGTAGTGTAGGGGGTTGGTGTAAAGCTGTAAAGTTGTAAAGTGGTGTAGTGTAGGGGTTGGTGTAAAGCTGTAAAGTTGTAAAGTGGTGTAGTGTAGGGGTTGGTGTAAAGCTGTAAAGTTGTAAAGTGGTGTAGTGTAGGGGTTGGTGTAAAGCTGTAAAGTTGTAAAGTGGTGTAGTGTAGGGGTTGGTGTAAAGCTGTAAAGTTGTAAAGTGGTGTAGTGTAGGGGTTAGTGTAAAGTAATAAAGTTGTAAAGTGGTGTAGTGTAGGGGTTGGTGTAAAGCTGTAAAGTTGTAAAGTGGTGTAGTGTAGGGGGTTGGTGTAAAGCTGTAAAGTTGTAAAGTGGTGTAGTGTAGGGGTTGGTGTAAAGCTGTAAAGTTGTAAAGTGGTGTAGTGTAGGGGTTGGTGTAAAGCTGTAAAGTTGTAAAGTGGTGTAGTGTAGGGGGTTGGTGTAAAGTAGTAAAGTTGTAAAGTGGTGTAGTGTAGGGGGTTGGTGTAAAGTAGTAAAGTTGTAAAGTGGTGTAGTGTAGGGGTTGGTGTAAAGTAGTAAAGTTGTAAAGTGGTGTAGTGTAGGGGGTTGGTGTAAAGTAGTAAAGTTGTAAAGTGGTGTAGTGTAGGGGGTTTGTGTAAAGTAGTAAAGTTGTAAAGTGGTGTAGTGTAGGGGTTAGTGTAAAGTAGTAAAGTTGTAAAGTGGTGTAGTGTAGGGGGTTGGTGTAAAGCTGTAAAGTTGTAAAGTGGTGTAGTGTAGGGGGTTGGTGTAAAGTAGTAAAGTTGTAAAGTGGTGTAGTGTAGGGGTTAGTGTAAAGTAGTAAAGTTGTAAAGTGGTGTAGTGTAGGGGGTTGGTGTAAAGCTGTAAAGTTGTAAAGTGGTGTAGTGTAGGGGGTTGGTGTAAAGTAGTAAAGTTGTAAAGTGGTGTAGTGTAGGGGGTTGGTGTAAAGCTGTAAAGTTGTAAAGTGGTGTAGTGTAGGGGGTTGGTGTAAAGTAGTAAAGTTGTAAAGTGGTGTAGTGTAGGGGTTGGTGTAAAGCTGTAAAGTTGTAAAGTGGTGTAGTGTAGGGGGTTGGTGTAAAGCTGTAAAGTTGTAAAGTGGTGTAGTGTAGGGGGTTGGTGTAAAGCTGTAAAGTTGTAAAGTGTTGTAGTGTAGGGGTTGGTGTAAAGTAATAAAGTTGTAAAGTGGTGTAGTGTAGGGGGTTGGTGTAAAGTAATAAAGTTGTAAAGTGGTGGTGTAGTGTAGGGGGTTGGTGTAAAGTAGTAAATTGTTGAAGGACGTTGGTGTTGCAGTTGTAAAGCTGTAAAGTTGTAAAGTGGTGTAGTGTAGGGGGTTGGTGTAAAGTAGTAAAGTTGTAAAGTGGTGGTGTAGTGTAGGGGGTTGGTGTAAAGTAGTAAATTGTTGAAGGACGTTGGTGTTGCAGTTGTAAAGTTGTAAAGTGGTGTAGTGTAGGGGTTGGTGTAAAGTAGTAAAGTTGTAAAGTGGTGTAGTGTAGGGGGTTGGTGTAAAGTAGTAAAGTTGTAAAGTGGTGTAGTGTAGGGGGTTGGTGTAAAGTAGTAAATTGTTGAAGGACGTTGGTGTTGCAGTTGTAAAGCTGTAAAGTTGTAAAGTGGTGTAGTGTAGGGGGTTGGTGTAAAGTAGTAAAGCTGTAAAGTGGTGTAGTGTAGGGGGTTGGTGTAAAGTAGTAAAGTTGTAAAGTGGTGTAGTGTAGGGGGTTGGTGTAAAGTAGTAAAGCTGTAAAGTGGTGTAGTGTAGGGGGTTGGTGTAAAGTAGTAAAGCTGTAAAGTGGTGTAGTGTAGGGGGTTGGTGTAAAGTAGTAAAGCTGTAAAGTGGTGTAGTGTAGGGGGTTGGTGTAAAGTAGTAGAAGTGTTGAAGGACGTTGGTGTTGCAGTTCTAGGCGGAGCAGCAGGCTGTGCTGAGCGAACGCTCTGTTGGGATCAGGGGAATCTGCAGTATCCTGTGGGCACCAGATGGACGGGGCTGTGGACGGCTCAGCGCAGCATGCGGGCGATGTCCCGGGGGCGCAGGACACGAGACACAGTCCTGCTCCTCTCTCTGATCTGCAGATACTCTGATCCTGATCTGCTGCAGAACAATAGAGGAGAATAAATCCTGCAGGAGATCTGTGAAACTGGGCTGAAGGTCTGGATTAAGCGAGTCCACTCATCAGAAAACCAGAAAGTTAGATTCAGATTAAGGAGCCTGTAGATAAAATAAGACACAGCGGAGTGCAGACCTGAGTTTAGCAGAACTCACTTAATATAGAGATTCAAAAGAAAAAATATATGTATTTTGCAGTAATCAATAAATGCCTAACTACAGATAAAAAATACCTAAGAAATATGTTTTATTAATATTGACATGTATTTGGAAAATAATCTTAGAATTAGTTTTAGTAATAAAAGTTGGTATCCTGTTCCTCGCAGTAACTCCTCTATAAACAACTGTACGTCTAAAGAAATGAAACTTATATAACTTTTATTAAATTTTATTATGAATGCTTATAATGCTAATAGTTTGTTTTCCTGAAAACAAGCCTTTACATTAATATCCCATTAATAAACTGTGACTAAATGCAGTGTACTGCTCTTTAATATCACTGTATATTCAGTAATGTGGTTTATAATCATGTTATAATCTTAAACATTATATGGCCCAAAATGACCATTATAGAGATGAATGTAAATGTTTATAGTAAATAATATGTAATGCCAAAATGTAAAAAAAAAGGGAGATGAGCAGTATTTCTCTATTTCTCTAACTTTAACAGAGCCATTAGTGTTTTGTAGTAATTGCTTGTCAGTCTAACAGGATTCACCAGACTCGTGCTTGTGAGCATCTGTGAGAACTAGTTTTCATGATTTATTGATGTTGGGGCACATCTGCTGCAGCAGGAGGCTGAAAGAGTCTCGACACCAAACGCCGAGAGCACGACTCCGTCTCAGATCCTCTATATAACATAACCTTATACCAAACTTAATATATTTAAACTAACTGCACAGTGCGGACTGTTTCCTATATAGCAGTTATATTTCTGCATATAATATACAGCTCTTAGAGCACTTCAGTTTCTGAATCAGTTTCTCTGATTTTACTATTTATAGGTTTATGTTTGAGTAAAATGAACATTGTTGTTTTATTCTATAAACTACAGACAACATTTCTCCCAAATTCCAAATAAAAATATTCTCATTTAGAGCATTTATTTACAGAAAATGAGAAATGACTGAAATAACAAAAAAGATGCAGAACTTTCAGACCTCAAATAATGCAAAGAAAACAAGTTCATATTCATAAAGTTTTAAGAGTTCAGAAATAGGGCGCCGAGTGGTCCAGCGGTCTAAAGCGCTGCCACTATGAGCAGGAGGTCGCCGGTTCAAACCCCAGCTCATGCAGCTTTGCCATCAAGCTGCCGGCGTCAGAGGGAGCAAAATTGGCCCTGCTCCCTCTGGGTGGGTAGATGGCGCTCTCTCCCCACATCACTCCTACGGGGATGTCTGCAGCACAGGGCGTCTGTGAGCTGATGTACTGGAGCCGAGCCGCTGCGCTTTCCTCCAAGCGCGCTGGCTGCTCGGTAATGCTGCATCAGCAGCAGCTCGAAAAGAAGCGGTGGCTGACTTCACATGTATCGGAGGAAGCATGTGCTAGTCTTCACCCTCCTGGTGTGTTGAGGTATCACTAGTGATAGGGGGAGTCCTAATGAATGGGTTGGGTAATTGGCTGTGTAAATTGGGGAGAAAATGGGAAAAAATTAGAAATAAAATTATAAAAAAAAAAAAAAAAGTTCAGAAATAATCAATATTTGGTGGAATAATCCTGTTTTTTAATCACAGTTTTTTTTTATGCATCTTGGCATCATGTTCTCCTCCACCAGTCTTACACACTGCTTTTGGATAACTTTATACTGCTTTACTCCTGGTGTAAAAATTCAAGCAGTTCAGTTTGGTGGTTTGATGGTTTGTGATCATCTATTATGATGATGGGTGTCGTCTTGTCCCTTATCTGATGTGTTTACGTGTTTAGAGATGTAATCGGCATCTGATCGTTGCAGCTCTTCTTTGTTGTGGTTTGGAACTGGTTTTCCACGAAGTTTATAGCCAGACTGATGGGTCTGAATACAGATACACATGTGATATATAACAAAAAGATTTCTCTCTTTTGTACAGTAATAATTCGTGTGCAGTTTTACACATCCTCTAGACTACATGCTGATACTGTAGTGTTTGTAATCCAGATGTAAACTGTGTTGAGAAAAGAGATTAAAAGCTATACGAAGGTTTTACTCTGTGCTGGATCTTCTCTGTGCTGGATCTTCTCTGTGCTTGATCTTCTCTGTGCTGGATCTTCTCTGAGCTGGATCTGCTCTGTGCTGGATCTTCTCTGTGCTGGATCTTCTCTGTGCTGGATCTTCTCTGTGCTGGATCTGCTCTGTGCTGGATCTTCTCTGAGCTGGATCTTCTCTGTGCTGGGTCTTCTCTGTGCTGGATCTTCTCTGTGCTGGGTCTTCTCTGTGCTGGATCTTCTCTGTGCTGGGTCTTCTCTGTGCTGGATCTTCTCTGAGCTGGATCTGCTCTGTGCTGGATCTTCTCTGTGCTGGATCCTCTCTGTGCTGGATCTTCTCTGTGCTGGATCTTCTCTGTGCTGGATCTTCTCTGTGCTGGATCTTCTCTGTGCTGGATCTTCTTACTTTTAAGCATCTTTTCTGTTTCTGTGCTCAGAGTTTTTACACTACAGATCACACAGGCTGGATTTCAGCAGCGCTGAGGTAAATTCAGAGTGTGTATATGGTATCAGCGCTGAGGAATTGTGTAATATTCAGTTTCCAGTGCGGACGGACAGATTGAGGGTTTCTATAAACCTCTAAAGGGGGGAGGGGGGGTGGAGGTTCTGTATAATCAGTAGTGATGAAGGAGCTGAAATGGGAAAAGCAGTGATACAGAAACGCGTGATTCACTCGCTGTGGTGAGACAGGCCGTCTGCTGCTCCTCGTCTCGTGTGGCGGAGCTGCTGATTGGCTGGAGCAGAATTGGGATAATGCTCAGTTTCAGTGGGGTTTTGTTGTATTTGATGAGGCAGTGAGTTTCTGCTGCTGAACTGCTGAGACACGAGACGACTTTAACAATTTATTACTGCAGATTCAGCAGCTACAGATCCACAGCAACCGCCCGACTGACCTCATAACCCCCCTCTCTAATGACCAGTTAAACAGAGAGAGAGAGAGACAGACAGAGACAGAGAGAAAGAGACAGACCTCATAACCCCCCTCTCTAATGACCAGTTAAACAGAGAGAGAGAGAGACAGACAGAGACAGAGAGAAAGAGACAGACCTCATAACCCCCCTCTCTAATGACCAGTTAAACAGAGAGAGAGAGAGACAGACAGAGACAGAGAGAAAGAGACATTGAAAGAGAGAGACAGACTTTATAAACCTCTCTCTAATAACCAGGTTAAAAACAGACAGACAGAGAGTTAGTTCATAACCTCCTCTCTAATGACCAGTTAAACAGAGAGAGAGACATCATGATCACATCTCTACTGCTAAAGATACAGACAGACAGTAAGAGAGGGCGACAGAAAGAGAGGGAGACAGAAAGAGAGGGAGACAGAAAGAGAGGGAGACAGAAAGAGAGGGAGACAGTTAGACTTAAATCTCCTACCCTATAAAATATTTTACACATAATCACTTCTAACATCAGTGTATAAAGTTCTGTGTTTAGTAAATTAATCATTATCTTAATTATAAGAAGGGTTATTTTAGAATTTAATGATGTTTTTATTTTTGTATTTATACATGTATTATATAAATGTAATAATGAGATATTATTAGTGTGCTCAGCGGTGACTGCTGCCCCTGTAATTGTTGTATTTCTGTGACTGTATTTCACATTAGTGTTATTTCTGAGTGGTTTAACAGTAAAGTGTGTGTGTGTGTGTGTGTGTGTGTGTGTGTGCGAGTGTGTGCGTGAGTGTGTGTGTGTGTGTGTGTGTGTGTTGTAGATCCAGTCTTACACAGTTTTAATTGTTTGTCATGTTTAATATTTGTCATTTTGATTTCCAATAATCAGGCCTGTCATATTAATCTCATAATCTACTGATATAAACACGACCTCAATCATTTCTGCTGATCTCTCTTCAGCAGGACGACCATTAATATCAGTTAGCTGAAGTGTCAACTACCTTTACAGTATTTATTTATTTAAAATATTTACACATTTATATTTAGTTTTTTTGCCTTATTTCTATTATTGCTTATTACTTCATATTAGTTACTTAAATTATTACAATTTATCACAATTATTTTCCTTATGTTGTCACAGTGAAAGTAGTGGCCTGTTATAATAGCTGTAATAGCTGTTACATTGAGAATTCAGGATTTTTTTATGCATCCTTTTTTTAGTGCAGCTTTAATATTATATATTCCTTAAAATCTGTTTTCAGTGTTTTTTGTGTTTTGAGTAAATAAGTGAAGCTGGGTTTAGAGGAGCTGCTGATTCTCCTGGGTCTCGTTAGGTTTCCTGTGTTTATTAATGAGCACTAAAAGTGCAGAGTGATTAAAATCTGGGTTTAAATTATGTTTTATTCACTATAATAGTGATAATTTAATCTGCTGAAGCTGCAGCTCTTCTCCTCGCTGAGTGATCCCGAGTTCCTGCAGGTGTAGTGGTGAACACTGCAGTGGTGTTTATAGTGAACGCTGGTGAATAAGATCATGATAATCCTGCTGTAAATCTGTGTTTGTTGTTTGCGCTGCAGGACGGATTAGATGGAGATACATGTTGTTAAATTCAGGCTCAGAGTCTCTTCTCTTCACAGCGTGTTTATATAGTTTATATTTTTATATTTATATACTCCGTGGCTGTGAGAGAGATTATCACTCTTTACTGTCGTTTATTAGTCTTCTCATTTTCACTCAGTTTAAGGGCAGAAATGTCACTGAGGTCATTGATGGTGTTTATTATATTAAAGTGAATCTGGATTAAGTTAAAATCCTGGATTAAGATAAAATTAAGTGAATTTCTGGGTTAGTTAACAGGATTAAAGAGATGCTGACTTTTGCTCTCATACTATAAAAGGAGGATTCTGATGGTTTGGAAATACCTAAAAAAAAAAAGCCCAGGATGTTGATCTTCTGCGTTTTCCTGAGAAAATTCAGTATTTGTCATAAATCCAATATTTTTATTTATTCTGATATATAATAATAGTAAAATTATATTTGTTTCAGTATTTTATGTATTTTTTTAATATGAATTAAATGTTGCTTTTGTTAATTATATCATATGGTAAATTGTGAGATGTATAAGTAAATGTGGGAGAGATTAATTAGTGTATTTAGATGAGTAAATAAATGAATTCTTTATCTGTTTTAGTCTGATTTTAACTGAATATAAAACAGTACTGAGGCTGTTTGAGCTGGAGTCCAGCAGAGGGACCCAAACCCCTGTTTATCCTCTGTTTCTGTTTTTGTTCTTCAGCTCTAATATATATTTATCATTCTTTATTATATAGAAGCTCCAATATTTTACTGATTTATATCAGTGTGTGTGTTTGTGTGTGTGTTTGTGTGTGTGTGTGTGTGTGTGTGTGTGTGTGTGTGTGTGTGTGTGTGTGTGTGTGTGTGTGTGTGTGTGTGTGTGTGTGTGTGTGAGAGAGAGAGGTGTAGTGATCAGTAATCATGAGTACGCTTCTGGGGCTGAGGGATATGCTGTATTATTTTTATAATAATAATAATATGAATGAATAAATGAGTTTGTTGTTAGAGTTCAGTAGGTGTGTTAATCTGAGCTGCATGTCGTTTCATAAACAGAGCAGTTTAGTGTGTTCTGCATTTATTTTTCCATTGAATAATGTTCTTTATAAAATTTCCTTTCTAAAGGAACGGCTGTATTCAGTTTTATTTCCCCTCAGATCTTCAGCTACTGATAATTTGTTTTTTTGTTTTATAATTGCACAGTATTAGACCTCTCTGTAATTGCATTGGCCTATTAATTGAGTTTAATAATTACTTATGGGTTTAAAATATTATAAAACTGCATTATTGCACTGTCTGAATGGCTGATATCATTTATCTTCTCAATTTACACAACAACTGGTGTTTTTTACTGTGTTTAACTGCACTACCTCCATTAAACACACTCACACACACACACACACACACACACACACACACACACACACACACACACACTAAAATACTCTTCTTTAACACTTTATATTTTATTGTTTTTTTTTTATCTGTATCATTATATCTTATTATAATGATATATATCATTATATCCTTCTTTTGTTGTTTCCGTGTACTATGTGTATATATATATATACTATTATTATCAGCCAGTACAGATATAATCCCAGTATCATTGTGCTTCTCTACAGATCAGTTTCTCCATTATCTGCTGTTAGTGCTGTTTATATTGTGTTAAATGAGGTTTTATCATGTGAAGTTTTTGGTTTTTGGTCTTCAGTTCTAATCTGAGTTTCTCTCCTCTGTGTTTTTTTGCATGTTCTGATCGATCGGCTGATCAGGTAAGAATTTTCTCTTTTATTTATTTATGTATTTTGTATTGAGTGTAAAATCTGAAATACACATTAATTTAATACTTTTCTCAGTTAAAATAATAAAGAGCTGAATCCAGATATGACCGTTTTTACAGTGTAAAGAGCTTTATGGTGAAACAGTGTAAATAAATTAAAGTGATGGGCGGATTCCTCCTCTGATAGGTCAGCTCCTCCTGTAGTGAACAGAATCACACTCACAGTGATGTGGGGAGAGAGCGCCCTCTACCTCTCTCCTCTACTGCTCTCTCTGAGTCCGGCTGCTGATGTCCACCAGACTGATCTGGAATTCAAACCAACATAGCATTGGCCAATCAGAGCGCCTGTAGAGTGAGCATGTGTTGGTGGTGATTAGTTGTTTCTGCTGGAGATATTAGTGATATATATTTGATGTATGTTTGGTGAAGACTGATGAGTTTTGAATGCTGGTCATATTTCCTGAACCGTATGTTGAGATATGTGTGCGTGTGTGTGTAAGTGTGTGCTAGGTGTGTGTGTGTAGTATGTGTAGTGCGTGTGTGTAAGTATGTATTGTGAGAGTGTCTGTAGTGTGAGTGTGTGTGGTGTCCTATATATCAGTGGGAGATGTTCGTGGCTCTGCCCTCTCCTCTCAATGTGAGTGAGTGTGTGAGTGTGTGAGTGTGTGAGTGTGTGAGTGTGTGAGTGTGTGTGTGTGTGTGTGTGTGTGTGTGTGTGTGTGTGAGCGTGTGTGTGTGTATTGCGAGTGTGTGTGTGTGTATAGCGAGTGTGTGGGTGTCGGGGAGACGGTGTGTGTTGGAGACAGATGGTAACCATGGCGACAGTGCAGAGGCAGTGTGCGGATGACATTGACGGTGGTGGTTAGCAGTTAGCCGCTTTGTGCTAATTACTCCCTGTTGAAGCTCATTGTGTGTGTGTATAGTGTGTGTATAGTGTGTGTATATTGTGTGTATAGTGTGTGTGTATAGTGTGTGTGTGTGTGTGTGTGTGTGTATAGTGTGTGTATAGTGTGTGTGTATAGTGTGTGTGTGTGTGTATAGTGTGTGTATATTGTGTGTATAGTGTGTGTGTATAGTGTGTGTGTGTGTGTGTGTGTGTGTATAGTGTGTGTGTATAGTGTGTGTGTGTGTGTGTGTAATTTTGCGATGTTAAACCTGTATGATAGTAAATCATCACTGAGGATGAGCTTCACACTGTTGTCTGTTCA
>NC_064409.1:250000-395000 GCF_023375975.1 Astyanax mexicanus
TGTTCTGAGCTGTGTTCTGAGCTGTGCTGTGTTCTGAGCTGTGCTGTGTTCTGAGCTGTGCGGTGTTCTGAGCTGTGTTCTGAGCTAGGGTTCTGAGCTGTGTTTTGTGCTGGGTTCTGAGCTGTGCTGTGTTCTGAGCTGTGCTGTGTTCTGAGCTGTGCTGTGTTCTGAGCTGTGTTCTGAGCTGTGTTCTGAGTTGAGTTCTGAGCTGTGTTTTGTGCTGGGTTCTGAGCTGTGTTGTGTTCTGAGCTGTGTTCTGAGCTGTGTTCTGAGCTGTGCTGTGTTCTGAGCTGTGTTCTGAGCTGTGCTGTGTTCTGAGCTGTGCTGTGTTCTGAGCTGTGCTGTGTTCTGAGCTGTGCTGTGTTGTGTTCTGAGCTGTGTTGTGTTCTGAGCTGTGTTGTGTTCTGAGCTGTGTTGTGTTCTGAGCTGTGCTGTGTTCTGAGCTGTGTTCTGAGCTGTGTTGTGTTCTGAGCTGTGTTGTGTTCTGAGCTGTGTTCTGAGCTGTGCTGTGTTCTGAGCTGTGTTCTGAGTTGAGTTCTGAGCTGTGCTGTGTTCTGAGCTGTGTTCTGAGCTGTGTTCTGAGCTGTGTTCTGAGTTGAGTTCTGAGCTGTGTTCTGAGCTGTGTTCTGAGCTGTGTTTTGTGCTGGGTTCTGAGCTGTGTTCTGAGCTCTGTTCTGAGCTGTGTTCTGAGTTGAGTTCTGAGCTGTGTTCTGAGCTGTGTTTTGTGCTGTGTTCTGAGCTGTGTTCTGAGCTCTGTTCTGAGCATGCTCAGTCAGTACCTAACAGCACATGAGGGTGCAGCTCACTGAGAGATGCTGCTGCTGCTGCAGCTCCTGGTTTTCTGGATGTTCTGTTTTCAGGCTGTCCTCGGTGACTGTGCTCGGTGACTGTGCTCGGTGACTGTGCTCGGTGACTGTGGGTGAACGATCCGGCTGTTCTGCACAGTTACTCTCAGTTTACCTGAAGAGCTAAAGAGAGAGAGATGTGACTGTTCAGATAGAGAGAGATGATTTAGATCTGGTTTCTCAGGAAAACAGAGAGAAATGGAGTGATGCTCTTTCTGTTCTTTACTCGGGGCTTCAGATCTGGTCTGGGTTTATCTTCAGTGTTTGTGTTTTTAATTCATGTGAGTTTTTTTAGCTCTAAATTAAGACTGAATTAATGTGTTAATGAGTTCGGGGGGGGGGCTGATGGTTTTGGTGATTGCTTTATGTTTTATTAATCTCATGTATTATTTTTAATAGCTGTTTGTTTGGGTTGTGTGCAGAAGTGTTGGGTTAGATGATATTTACTGTATTTGCTGATAATATTGGATAATTCGGCTGTTCAGTTTTCTTCATAACAGAAATAATGTCTAGATACAGACAGAAACAGGGCTTGAGATCTGCAGTATTATGGGCTGTACAGGACTAGGATAGTAACGTTAGCTGGGGGAGATTAGTCTTAGCGTTTGTGTTTATTTACCAGAAAATTGTCTCCTTTTACTCTGCGTAAATTTCACTCCATGATCTACAGTAGTTATTGCTGTAAAAATATTTTCTCTGTGTAAAATATTTCACTCTTCTACTCTTTAGTGATAAAACTCCTGCATCCTGACTGCAATTGTAAAAACAGGAGGATCAGTGAGTTTTTAGTTTTTCTCGGTCACATGACATCATCACGTTCAGTAGCTCCTCCACTTCCACTCGCTGTTGTGTTTTTAACGTGGATCTCCGTGGAAACCATGGCGCGCCCAAAGTGTAATTACGGTGCGCGGCAGTGGACAAATAGCTATAGAAAAACAGTAAAACAAGTAGATAATTAAATTAAATAAATGAAAGAATCCAGCAGCTGCTGCACTGCTAGAAATCCCAGCAAATCAGCATTAAAAACTCATTTAAAGCATGTTAGTTTAATCCTGTTTCAGCTGATTTGTTAGAATATTTCTGTAATCCAAGAAGAATAATAAGTAATCAGATTGTTATTTTAATATAGAAATCCATTAGATTATGTTACGCTTCATTTTTTAACAGATAATCTGAGATCTGTAACAGAGTTTATGAATTTATCTTCTTTATATTTATAGTAATAATGGATGTAATGGAGGGAGAGCAGATTTTTATAAGGGAGATTAGATTATAGTTTGGGAGGACAGTAAATGTGTTCCGGGCAGTTTCTCCTCCTCTCAGTACAGCAGAGTTTTATTCAGTAGATAAGAGTGAATGAGTTTTAATTCTTTTCCTCATTTCCTTTTTGTTCACTGACTGACAGCAAAACCCAGATTTTTATACACTCTGTTAGATTCATTCCTGCGTGTATTTGGTTATATCTGTGTGTTTTACTGATTTGAGTTTACCTTTAAAACACATTCTGAGTGAAGATTAACAGCTCCGTTATTCTTTTATAATTCACAGTTAATAATTATGGGCATGCTGGTACATTCAGATATACACTGTGATTATAACCCATTATAACCTATTATAACCCATTGTTCAGACAGGTGCAGAATTATCTCCTTTTTTGCTGTTTGTCGTATACAGCTCTAGAAAAAAATGAAGAGAGCACTTCAGTTTCTGAATCAGTTTCTCTGATTTTGCTATTTATAGGTTTATGTTTGAGTAAAATGAACATTGTTGTTTTATTCTATAAACTACAGACAACATTTCTCCCAAATTCCAAATAAAAATATTCTCATTTAGAGCATTTATTTACAGAAAATGAGAAATGACTGAAATAACAAAAAAAGATGCAGAGCTTTCAGACCTCAAATAATGCAAAGAAAACAAGTTCATATTCATAAAGTTTTAAGAGTTCAGAAATAATCAATATTTGGTGGAATAACCCTGGTTGGTTTTTAATCACAGTTTTTTTCATGCATCTTGGCATCATGTTCTCCTCCACCAGTCTTACACACTGCTTTTGGATAACTTTATGCTGCTTTACTCCTGGTGTAAAAATTCAAGCAGTTCAGTTTGGTGGTTTGATGGTTTGTGATCATCCATCTTCCTCTTGATTATATTCCAGAGGTTTTTAATTTGATAAAATAAAAGTTTAAATAGTGTAAATAATTCTCATAAATAAATATAAATCTGCAGTAAACAGACAGTGTGCAGGAAGGTCTGTAGAGCTGGATTATATAGAGACGCTCGTCTCTCAGCAGGGATTATTCTGGTGCTGATGGTGGTATTGATTATTCAGTGGTTTGGCCTGAAGGCGATTCCCACAGTGAGAAGCTAACGAGAGTCTGCCATGAAGCTCTGCATACAAAATATACATTAAACACGCTGTGGTTTTTATACAAATACCAGATACAGACTGAGTTTCCTTCAGTTTAATGAAATTTAGTGAGTTTAACATACAGACAGTATAAAGAGTTTAAATGCATCACGTGTTCATCTATTTACCTCTTTCTGTGGGATTAGATTCTGTGCTGAGTATCAGGGGTTAGTAGAGCTGCTGTAGATTTCTCAGTGTTATAGAGCTTCATTAGATATTGTAGATTAAGGAGACACAACTGTACATGATGTCACATTTTACATACAGGGTCATATTGTAGTGATTTATAGGCGAGCCGATAAACGTGCAGCTTGATTTAGAGCGTGATCTCATTGGCTGTGGGTAGTTACTGCTGTTGACTCCCAGTCGCCGACTGGATCAGATGTTGAACGTGCTAGTCAGTAAGTGTCTTTCAGTATTTCACACCAAATGACTGAGCGATCTAACCTGTGATTAAAGATCGCTCCCGGTTTATTCTCTGTTTCTGTTTATCTCTTGTCCTTTTAGCCTAATTCTCTAGTTTTAAGTTTCTTTAATTACATCTCCCCCATTCTCCTCCCATGCTTTCACCATGACTGAATCTATTTAAATTTATTATTTCAGACACTTTTAATCCTCATTTTATTCTCCTGTTTTATTGCTGTGTGTTTTAGTAAGTTTTAGAGCAGAGTTCTTGTTAATATAAACACTCTGATCTCGCAGGATCCACACACTCCCCGCTGTGAGTGAACTGAATTCATGAGAAATGTGGTGGAAACTGTGCTGTAGGCGATTTCTGAACCACCCCCCCCCCCATCCCCCCCCCTTACACTCCACTGCAGCTCCGACAGAATAACTGAAATAAAGTTATTTAACCTTGTTCAGTGAGTTTAATTCAACTGAGTTTAATTATACAATTAATTATTTATTATTTGCATTAAATAGAGCAGGACTTCATTCTTCAGGAGTTCAGCAGGTTTAAATTATCTTTACAGAATTTCTGTTTCTGGTTGGCTCGTCTGAATCTGTTCATATCATCACTGTCCAATGAAAACACTTATTTCCAAAACAGCAACTTTACAGGAGAGAGAAAAAACTTCTTAACTTTCAATAGAAGTCAATGTAAAAAGAGTTTATTTCAGATTATTTTTAAGAGTTTCTATTGGTCTGTTCATCAATATATTTAGGTGTAAGGGACAGTGTGTCTTATGTAGTAAAATAAAAATCAACAAAAATTGAGATACTTGTTCTTCATTGGACAGTGATGATATACTGTAATGTTGTAATCTGTATTTTGTAATACATAATACAGATACATTCCCATATAAACATGAGATTAATGGGTGAAAACTGTAAATCTGCATAAGATAAATAATCAGCCCTGTTTAACCCTGACTGGAAACAGTAATAAAGGATCCTCTGTGTGTGTTATAGTTATACAAAAGTGTTTTATTTATAGTCAGTTATATGTATATGTTTATACAGAACAGCGAAATATCTGTTTGTTTATTCCGGTTTATAAAGTCAGGATCAGAGCTGAGTCGTGTTTCAGCAGAACAGCGGGAGCTTTATAGACCCCCAACCCTGTGATCAAAAACCCATCATTTAAACCACTGGAAAACTTGTTGTGATGCTCATCACTATCTGGTCAGAGCTCACCTGAGAATGATGAGCGACAGAATGACTCTGATTGGTTTATTATTTAACGTTACACCCAAAATTAACCACACCCATCATTAATTAAGATAATTAGTACATGACTTATGCTTTGCGTTTTAAGGTTTTTCAAGATATGCTTTTCCCGTCGTTATGAGAGCGAAGATACACTGATACGCCCTGAATCAGGCTGCCTGTAGATACACATATCTGTAGAGTTAACAGCGCAGGGCTGAGTTATTAATATCAGACTGTTTTATATTAATTTTCTTCACAGCTGAAATGAGGATATTGCTCTGCCTGGTCTCTGAAATGCAGACTGATGGTGATGATGTTAATGAGGGATTAAATGATTGGTTGTCAGAAAGCGCTGCTGTTTATTGGCTGCAGAGCGTCAGTAGAGAGTCTGATGGAGGAAATTGGAGAATAAAGGAGAGCAATAACTCTGTGCTCGTCTGATTAGAGTGATAAACTCTTCTCTCGGGTGATGTATTGTGTAATGTATGGTGTGATGTATGGTGTGATGTATTGTGTGATGTATTGTGTGATGTATGGTGTGATGTATGGTGTGATGTATTGTGTGATGTATGGTGTGATGTATGGTGTGATGTATGGTGTGATGTATTGTGTGATGTATTGTGTGATGTATTGTGTGATGTATTGTGTGATGTATGGTGTGATGTATTGTGTGATGAATTGTGTGATGTATGGTGTGATGTATGGTGTGATGTATGGTGTGATGAATTGTCTGATGTATTGTGTGATGTATGGTGTGATGTATTGTGTGATGTATTGTGTGATGTATGGTGTGATGTATGGTGTGATGTATTGTGTGATGTATTGTGTGATGTATGGTGTGATGTATTGTGTGATGTATGGTGTGATGTATGGTGTGATGTATGGTGTGATGTATGGTGTGATGTATGGTGTGATGAATTGTGTGATGTATTGTGTTCTGCGTGGCTCGGTTTGGAGAACTGGATGATGGATATGAGGTTTTTAAGCTGCATTAATAATCCTGTAACACCCTGTTATCAGAGTGATAACTGATAACATATTTTAGAACAAGTTGATCACTGTGTTTCAGTAAAGCAGCATAAAGTTATCCAAAAGCAGTGTGTAAGACTGGTGGAGGAGAACATGATGCCAAGATGCATAAAAAAACTGTGATTAAAAACCACCAGGATTATTCCACCAAATATTGATTATTTCTGAACTCTTAAAACTTTATGAATATGAACTTGTTTTCTTTGCATTATTTGAGGTCTGAAAGCTCTGCATCTTTTTTGTTATTTCAGTCATTTCTCATTTTCTGTAAATAAATGCTCTAAATGAGAATATTTTTATTTGTAATTTGGGAGAAATGTTGTCTGTAGTTTATAGAATAAAACAACACTGTTCATTTTATTCAAACATAAACCTATAAATAGTAAAATCAGAGAAACTGATTTCTTATTTTTTTTACAGAGCTGTATATGTTATACTTAATAATAATGAGGAGGATATTGCATTAAGAATCATACAGCAGGGCTCTGTCTGCTGTATATAAACATTATTTCAAACTTTATAGATAGGCTGATGTAGATTGATCCACAAATTAAAGTTCTGAATAATTTCAGTGATTAATTGATACAAAACATACAAAAATACAATTTTAATGAATTCTAAGTTAACAAATAATTCTAAATAATTAAAATGTTGGTGTTGATGTTCTGTAAAAAACTACAATAAATAAAATGTTGTAATTTTTATTATAAACAGTAAAAGGTGTATCTGAGTGGTTCAGTCTCTGCATTCCATCACCCAGAGCTTCCTCTCAGATCTGTTTATCCACCGACTCCTGAGATACTGAGATACTGAGATACTGAGATACAGGGACTGTTATTAGCACAGCCTCATTACCTGTGTTCCTCAGTCTCATCACAGTGCACAGATACCTTTAAATCAGTGCATTAGCATTTACATTACACACCTCTATACCTGATTCACCGCATCCGCAGTTACCATGGCAACGAGCTACCTGCACTTTCTGTAAGAGGAGTGAAAAAAGATTGTCAGGTTAAGATGTTTCTGTTACATCAGAGTAAAACAACGTTATCAGAATTAAATAAACCCCAGCGGAGAGGATCAGAACACAGAGAAATGTGATTTTATATCTATATTTATATAAAACTTTATTCCTGAAGCAGATCGTATGAGAGAGTGTGAACTGAAAGCAGATGATGCTCCACTGTTTCAGAGTAACGTAGCAACTGATCATATAAAAGAAGAGGAAGAGAATCTCAGAGATACACTGATTTACTGTACAGAGCCTGAAGGAGCCGACTAACTGAAGTAATTAATTATTAAAAATAATTTATATTATGACATATTTAAGCAACAATACACTCAAGATATCACATGTTTCAGCAGGAACCTCGAGTGTATTATTGTGATTATACCACAGTTTCATTATCACTATTTATTGAAAGATTCTGAGTTAAAGAGGAGGAGAAAATAGGATCTGTTTGGTTATTAAAACTCCACCAGTTAAAATAGTTCCATTGCTGCTCTGTTTGTAGCTGTGCGGTTTGGTTTGTATGCGCTGCATCGTTGCTAGGTTACCTGTATGTGGGCGGAGTAATACTGTACATGGAGAGCTTCGGTTACAGTGCATTATGGCTGATAATGGCACTCATAGAACACCTCTCAACTGTGGTATAATAATGAATGAATATGTTTTTTTAACAAATGATAACTAAGTGGTGAATCCCAGGCTTTTAGTATAAACTTCTATAAGCCTCTAGGGGTGTTAGAAATTATTAATAAATCGAAGTATTGCAATATTTTGTTTTGCAATACTGTATAGATTTTCAAAAACACAGTAAAACATTATTGATATTAAATTATTAGTTTAGAAGTAAAGATTAGTGTCAGACAGTGGTTCATTTAGTGTTGTGATTAAGCCCGCTCCACTAGATGGCAGTGTTTTACTCTGTTGTTAGGCCCCACTGTTCTGATTACATGAAAAGTACATTCTTATTTTATTCAGATCTTATAAATGTTTTATAAATGTTTTTGGTTTTATTTATATATGTTTTCTTAAAGTTTTGAATAAGATTTAAACAGATGCAATATATCGTTTTGCTGACTTGATCTGATGCGTATTACATACGTTTTCCAATACACAGTTCTACTTGCTGTTCTTATTTAACTTCACCCTTTACAGTACAGACATATAATAAGAAAAATATAATTATAATTTCCATTCCAGGTTCAGCTCTCTGGTGCTGCACTGTGTAACAGAAACACTGGAGAGAACAGAATAATGCAGTGTTAAATTCTGCAGTATGACTCTGTGTTTCTCAGCTTGTCCAGAAAGGTTGTGTTCAGTGTGTAGATACTTATACAGTATACAGTATTTACAGAATAGAGTTTGAGTTGGTCAGCTTTATTATTTGAGATATATGATTGATGTGTAACTCTATTAATAATAATTACAGTGTTGTGTATTATAAACATATTGTGTATTAAGTTGTTGATTATTAAAAATTTGTCAAGTAGCAGCACTGCACAAAATACTGTGTTTACTCACACAGTTTACACTTAACTCGGCCTGTGTCTCTAAAAGTGCACAAATACAACATGTTACAAATTTAAAGAGCATTTAAATCCTTTGTTCAGCTGTTTCTATTGATTTAAAGAGAAAACAGAGAAAACTAGAAACAGGCGCTGTACTCACAGCAAGCAGAGATGGAGGGAATAATTACACCATTAAATAAACAAACAGAAATAATTGTTGACTAATCTGATCAGATTCAGCAGTATTTTATTCAGACATGAGGAAACACTGAATAAAACACAAAACATGTATCAGAATGTTTAGCAGGATCAGAGTTTAAAATGTAAAGAGCTGTGTCTGTTAGAGCCTGTGCTGCGGATGACTGCGTTCCTGCTCTCAGGTGGAGCTCGGAGGGTAAAGTGATGCATAATTCAGATTAAAGCGAGGTGTTTGAGTCTGGCTTTTCTGTACTCGTGTTTTACCAGCAGAGAAACTCGATGTGTTTTTACCCAGATTATTTCTGACCCTGTTACCTTTATCTACAGGTGAGCTGTTAATCGTGCACCGTGCAGCTTGATTTAGGGCGTGGTGTCAGTGTGTCTTTGCTATTGTAACGACGGGGAAAGTACAAAAGTTACATACTAATTCTCGTAATTAATCATAGGTGTGGTTAATTTTGGGCACAATGTGAAATAATAAACAATCTTTGAAAATATTTGCTGTTTAAACCAGATAGGAGGAAGGGGTGAAAATAGACTGTTGGTGGGGGGTAAGATAGTGATGAGCATTATTAAGGTTTATACTGAACGTTAGTTGAGGGTTTATAATGTTTAGGGATTACACGCCTGTTTTAATCAACTCTGCTGTTAAATCTTTGAACTAAAAATAGCAGAGTGACCGTCCCCCTGTCCCCTGTCCCCCTGTCCCTCCGTCCCCCCGGGGCCACAGGGACTGATGAAGCTGTGAAGGCCAGAGGGAGGGAGAGCAGGTCAGAGCTGGAGCTGAGAGGCAGAACCCTGAGAGGAGGAAGAGAGGAAGGGGGGAGGAGGTGGAGGGGTTAGATGTTCACTCTGTAGAGAGTGTGTGTGTGTGTGTGTGTGTGTGTGTGTGTGTGTGTGTGTGTGTGGATGTGTCATGTTGGCTGAGAGTGAAAGACTTACATAAGAGCTGCTGTTAAAGAGACATGCTCTCACCATGTGCAGTACACACACACACACACACACACTACACACACACACACACTGAACACACACACTATACACAAGTATTTATTATGTATGTGTATTCTGTATCTCAGTGTAAAAAAAAAATTCTGAATTATTTACCAAAAAGACTGACACATTTAACATTGAAAAAAGAAAACATATGCAATATATATATATATATATATCTTGTGCTTACAAAAATGTACACTATTACATTTGTGCCCAATTAACCATTTCCCCTCCTCGGTGTCATGTGACTCATAAGAGGGCTGTTAAATTTTATGAGAACATTATTAACACCCTGAAACTGAGATACGGCACAATGACCAAGACCATACAGCAGTTTTACTGGACGACAAAGAGTCCCCAGAATCCACCAAAGAAGTTGAGTCCACATTTTCAGGGTAATTATCCAGAGGATGGCTTTATAAAACAGATGTATGAGTGCTGCCGGTATTGCTGCAGAGGTTGAGCTTAAAGAAATGTGAGGTCAGCCTGCAGTGCTCAGATCATACACCACACACTGCATCACCTCTGTAACTCTGCATGGAACTGTTCTAGAAGAAAGCCTCTTCTGAAGCTGGTGCACAAAAAAGCCTGCAAACAGTTTACTGAAGAAGAGCAGCCCAGGAGCATGGATTACTGGAACCATGTCCTGAAGATAAACCTGTTGTTTGGGTCAAATGGTTTCCAAATCTGTCCCTTGCTTTGTCCCTTGCTTACAGTCAAGCATGGTGGTGGTAGCATCATGAGATGGAGCTTTGCGTTTGTGTGACTCACTTCACACTGCAAATAAACAATTAAAATAACAACACTAATTGGCAAAATATATAGAAAATAGATGTTTTAATGAATGTTGCAATATTGCTATATTGACTTTTTTATTTGTAAGAATTATTGACAATATTATTGTGCACAATATGAAAAGGCACAGCCTAAATTCAGTCCAAATTCCATATATTTTTGCATAAAAAACTAATATAATGTGTTGTGTTATAAAACACACATTTTGTCAAGTCTTTGTAAATTAGAAGGTTTTGTTGATGTAAATCTTTTTTTAGAGTGAGATTAACTAGTGGCTTCATTTTAATAACTGGAGGCAGGAGATCTTGGAGTTATTTGGCTTCATCTGAAAGTTAGAGAGCACTTCTGATTAAATCCCAGTCCGGTGGGGGTTGCCAGATCTGCACATGTGACAGAAGAGACCCGGGGAGTCCTGTTTAAATTCTCATCACGCTGCCGGAGCGAGTCGCTTATATAATCTCTGAATCATCTGCAGCAAAGAAAAGCTTTTAATCATTAATCAAAAACTCTCTCCTTTCAGAGAACCTGATAAACTGTTTATCATAAAATAATATTAAACATGTATCCCCAAAACAGCTAATTTACAGAAGAGAAATAAATCCTTCTTAACTTTTAATCTGTCAATTCAAAATAGTTTATATCAGGTGATTTTGGAGAATTTCTATTGGTCCATTTATTAGAAAATATTGACTCATTTTAAGATTCAGTTTTTTAATCAAATTATGTCATTATAAAACAAATCAGACAGTGACTATATATTGTTCAATATATATTAACAATATATATTGTATATATTAATTGACAATTAACATACACTGCCATGACAAAAGTGATGGGACAGCATAAGCAATATGTAAATTGATCATAAAGTGTTACCTAAGCCTGTATTAATGCCACAGTGGGGACGTGACAGTGGGGGCAAGACTCCCAACTAACACTACATTGGCCCAAATCTGTAATAAAAATAACCCTGTAAATCACTCTGGATAAAAGTGTCAGATAAAAACCATAAATGTATATAAATAATGATATTGCAAATATTGTTAAATATTAAGAAAGTATTAATTAAAAGTAATTAATACCACTCAGAACTACATGAGATGACAGGGTAATGTTTTTGGAAATACAGCTCTGTAAATAATAATAGATCACTTAAAAACGATGAGTTTCTTTGATTTTACCAAATTAAAAAGCTCTGGAATATAATCAAGAGGAAGATGGATGATCACAAACCATCAAACCACCAAACTGAACTGCTTGAATTTTTGCACCAGGAGTAAAGCAGCATAAAGTTATCCAAAAGCAGTGTGTAAGACTGGTGGAGGAGAGCATGATGCCAAGATGCATAAAAAAAAACTGTGATTAAAAACCAGGATTATTCCACCAAATATTGATTATTTCTGAACTCTTAAAACTTTATGAATATGAACTTGTTTTCTTTGCATTATTTGAGGTCTGAAAGCTCTGCATCTTTTTTGTTATTTCAGTCATTTCTCATTTTCTGTAAATAAATGCTCTAAATGAGAATATTTTTATTTGTAATTTGGGAGAAATGTTGTCTGTAGTTTATAGAATAAAACAACAATGTTCATTTTACTCAAATATAAACCTATAAATAGCAAAATCAGAGAAACTGATTCCGAAACTGAAGTGGTATATACATTTATTACAGAACTTTATATAAAGTATATATAATTTCAGGGTTTAAACAGCTGTTAGAAGTGAAATATGTTGAGTAAAGTAGTTTAGAGGATTGAAGAGTAGCAGCGCTGCATGTAGAGCAGGTCTGGTGTGTGGAGTGTGAGGGATGTTGGGTTGTGTGTGAGGGATGGAGGGAGTCGGCTGGGTTGTGTGGGAGGACTGGAGGTTCGGAGAGCGTCTTCCTCCCACAGGCAGCGCAGAGGCTCACAGTCGTCTCACAGGCCGAGCAGAAGAGCCGCGCTGAGGAAACCGAGCAGCAGAATTAGGCCAAGCGCATATTTCCAGCTACCTGAGAAAAGCAAGGTGCACCAGTTCTGTTAAACAGACGATAATATGATGAGTTCTGCAGCGTTTATGTTTTAAAATGATGATAACGGCTGAAATAAACTCACAGCAGAATCAGAATCAGTGCAGAATTGTTCTGTTTGCAGAAAAGTATAAAATCTAAATGGAGCAAATGTTTTGTCCAAGTGTGCAAATACAGATAAACACAGATTATCTAGATTATCTAATATGATAAAACCCTCTATAGCAGAGAAAGGTGATGCCCAGTAGCACCATGATTAATACCAGACTGAGCTAGAGTGACATAAATCCCCCAGCATTAAAACCCTAAAGCAGCCAAATCAAGGGCCCTCTTTTAGTGATCTATAGGCGAGCTGTTATTCGTGCACCATGCAGCTTTTTACTTAGGAGTGTCAGTGTGTCTTTGCTATCATAATGACTGGAAAAGTACACCTTGTGCAGGTCAAAATGTGCTAAATGCATGTACTAATTCTCTCAACTAATGATGGGTGTGTTAATCATATTTTGAGCGTAACGTGAAATAATAAACCAATCAGAGTGTCTCTTGCTCATCATTCTCTTTAAGAGTAGATCAGGTGAGTTCTGTCTTTGGTGGATTGCTATTGTAACGGTGCAGCTACCTGGACGTGTTCAACAAACTCTTCTCAGCAGAGGAAACTGAGCTGCTGGTTGACGCTGTGAAGGAGCTCCAGCAGCTCATTTACGGGAACAGCAATGTTATTTTATTTACTATTCTGTTTATTGTTGATGTAAAAGTTGGGTTTGTGCTGCTGTGTGTTCATGTGTGTGTAATAAGTGGGGGTGTACGCTCGGCTCGGCACAGCGCCTGTGTTACCGAGATAGCGATGAACGTCTGACTGTTGGCGTCTGTCTAGGTTATATTCAGTCAGTGGAGCTCCTGTGTTTTCTGTTACCAAGATAAACAAGCAATAGAAGAACTAGAATTTCTCTACTAGAAGAATTCTACTTCTATTTCTTGTTCTTGTCTTGTTGAGTTTTGTATAGATTTAGGGTTAGAAAGCTTGATTAAGCTCGAGTCTCTTTAGATGGAAGTCTGTTGTGAAAAATGTTTAGGATCATTTTTCCTGAAGCTACATATCATTCATTTCATCATTAGTGTTTTTACAGATGGTCGGATGTTTGCTTTCAGAATTTGCTGGTAGGAGAATAAATTAAAGCGACATTGTTCCAGATCAAACTGTAGATAGAGTTGGGTTTAAATTGGGTACATTAACGTAAATAAATATTTTGTTGGCTGAGAGGGAAGTTTAATGAACAGCAGATTCATTCTGTTGTTTCTTTGCGAAACACATGTTTAGGTTTGTATTTCCTTCTGAAAGATTAATAATATTTAAAGAATGGTATCAAATATTAATGAGCTGATTATATCTTGTTTATTCCAGAAGGATTGTGGGTTTATGGTTTAGTTATTACTCTGTTATTTGGAGTAGAAATCCTGTAGGAAGGAGAGGATTAATAATTCAGGTTATTTGGGAGAGAAGTGAACTGTCTTGGTCGGTTTGAGTTTTTATAAAATACTCTGTTATCCACTGAGAGAGGGAGTCTGAGTTCTGTGGAAATCTGAGGATCATCCTGAAGCTCCTGATTTGAATAAATCAGCTGATTTATCTTTTCTCTCTCTGAGATCACGTTTCTGTCCTTAGTCATGATTCTCTGAGTTTATCAGTCGATAGAGATCAGAGTGATTAACAGGAGAATTTGAGTTTTATTCATCCTGATGATCCACTGTTAGACTGTTGGTTCAGGAGTGTTTATAGACTGCAGAGTGATGAAAACTAAACATAAGTTTTATATTCCATTAGAATGTAGTTTATTCTTTATCTTAGTAACTGCTGTGATCATGTGTGTATGATGTATAATATATCTCTGCAGCTTATCCTCACCACACAGTTTTATACTGTAATGTTCTCTCTGTTAAACTCAGGTCTGCTTTATTTATTATATTTATTATATTTATTATATTTATTGTATTTATTGTATTGTTCTACTTCTATTTTGTACAGTTTCTACAATTTATTGTAGTGTTGGTTGTGGATGGTTGGTTGTTGGGGTAGAAATAATATATTGAATATTAAATGAATATTGGATGAATACATGATTTTTACAGCATCTCTGTTACTGTAAACAATAATTATAAAATAAAACACACTACACAGATTTCTTTCCTTTACTTATTATAAACTGTTTATTTGGGTGAGTAAAGTGCTTCTGTTTATTTACAGTAAGCTTAGATTTACAGTGTTTGTTTAGCCGTGGACAAAATTCAGTGAAATTTCCAAAAGGTAATTGTGGCATTCGGCCCCGCCCTCAATCGGTATCGGTAATCAGCTGATCGACTTAAAAGACAATTGATATTGTCCCCAAAATGCAGATCAGCCCGTTTCTAACAGTGTGATAGTGATGATCTATGTAGTTTAACACAAACATGTACACCACTTATTCACTCTACAGCTTTCCTTTAATATTACTGTAATAATACTGTAATACTGTAGTAATACTGTAATACTTTAATATTACTGTAATAATACTGTAATATTACTGTAATAATACTGTAATACTGTAGTAATACTGTAATAATACTAATACTTTAATATTACTGTAATAATACTGTAATATTACTGTAATAATACTGTAGTAATACTGTAATACTGTAGTAATACTGTAATAATACTGTAATACTTTAATATTACTGTAATAATACTGTAATAACACTGTAATAATACTGTAATAATACTGTAATACTGTAATACTGTAATACTGTAGTAATACTGTAATAATACTAATACTTTAATATTACTGTAATAATATTGTAATAACACTGTAATAATACTGTAATAATACACAAACACACACTAAACTACACAATATAACATACACAACATTACCACACTCCTGTTCAGCTGTAATTATTGAGATGAAGATGTGCTGGAGCAGCTTCTGGATTCTATTGGCTCGATTTTAAATATATTTATTTATTTATTTATAAAAACACTCGAGAGACGCTTAGTGGAAGAGAAGAGCCAGGACCTGACGTAATCACTCCAGCTGAGAGAGAGAGAGAGAACGAGAGAGGGAGAGAGAGGGGGAGTGAGAGAACCAAAGAACGAGAGAGCGACAGAGGTACAGGGAAAGAGAGAGAGAGAGAGAGAGAGAGAGAGAGAGGGAGAGAGAGAGAGAGAGGGAGAGAGAGAGAGAGAGGGAGAGAAAGAGAGAGAGAGCGACAGAGGTAGAGAGAGAGAGAGAGAGAGAGAGAGGGAGAGAAAGAGAGAGAGAGCGACAGAGGTAGAGAGAGAGAGAGAGAGAGGGAGAGAGGGAGGATGTGACGGGAGGAGAGGTGGATTCAGCCTCTCGTTTCCTCCTCCAGCAGCATCATGATCACCGACCGATCCGTCAGCGTGAGTCTGATCTGTATAGTGTGTGTATAGTGTGTGTATAGTGTGTGTATAGTGTGTGTATAGTGTGTGTATAGTGTGTGTATAGTGTGTTTATAGTGTGTGTATAGTGTGTGCGTGTGTTGTGTGCATTGTCTGTATATTGTGTAGAGTGTGTGTGTGGTGTGTGTGTGAGTGTATATTGTGTGTAAAGTGTGTATTGTGAGTTTGTGTGAAGTGTGTGTGTGTGTGTGTGTAGAGTGTGTGTGTGAGCGCTGTGAGGGTCTGTGTGTATGGAGAGAGCTGTAGTCGTTTTGGGGAAACAGTAGTGTTGGTTTTGGCGTGTGTATTGTGTGTATTGCGTGTGTATATTGTGTCAGAGGGGTAGATCAGGGTTAGTTTAGTTTCTGAACGTGTTTTCACTGAAACGATGAGATCACTAATGTCTCTCTCTCTGTCTCTCTCTCTGCCTCTCTCTCTCTCTGTCTCTCTCTCTCTCTGTCTCTCTCTCTCTCTCTCTGTCTCTCTCTCTGTCTGTCTCTCTCTCTGTCTGTCTCTCTCTCTCTGTCTCTCTCTCTCTCTCTCTCTCTCTGTCTCTCTCTCTCTCTGTCTCTCTCTCTGTCTGTCTCTCTCTCTCTCTGTCTGTCTCTCTCTCTCTCTGTCTCTCTCTCTCTCTCTCAGTGTGAGTCAGATGTTATATATGGGAACAGTTGGTTTGTGTATTTCTAGGATTTAAAGTTTCTCTTAGTTTGTGGTGAAATAATCATCTACTCTCTCTGTGTTAGAATTAGAGCTGCACGATATATTGTTTAAGCATCGCCATAACAATATATATACATACATATACATATATATACATAGTCACATCGCAGGATGTGTGATGTCACTTAAGGCAATTAAATCAAACACGTTATGTTGCGACGTTTAGATTTTTGATACAGGAAGTAGATACACAGCGCTGTCTCTGTGTCTGTGTGAGTGACAGGCTGCTGCTGCCTGAGAAGCGGGAGGGGGGGAGGGGGAGGGGTGAATAAAATGTGTGAATCGAGAATGATGTTAAGATGTAGTTAATATGAATGATTTTATAAGCTGCTGTAAATAAAGAATACGTCATATTTGGCCTCATTTTAAAAGTATTTAACACATGAAGGCATTTAAAAGAATTCTTGGTGTAATTATTGTTTTTATTATAATTATTGGTGGTTTTGGAGTTATTACTGATTATCACAGCAGCTCAGATGGACGTAATCTCAGAAAAGTTCAGAGTTAATCAGAGAGTAGAGCCGTGTGGAGGCGATAGCTTTTCTCTTCAGTTGTTCAGAGTTCATGTGCTGAGATTTTTTATCCAGAATGAATCTGTTTATATTTTATGGATATTTTATGAATATTTTGTAGAAAAGTTATAATCTAAAGTAATTCTCAGACACAGTAACACACTGACACACACACGCAGCATGTATTTACAGTGATTATAGTGTATCTGTGGTGGTTAGTGAAACGTGAAACTCAGGTCAGTGGTGATTCTGGTTTGATTTCCATCAACCTTCATCCATCTAACTGCTCCAGTTCAGCCTGTCCTGATAATTAGGTTATTGATTTATCGTAGAAAATACAACCATAACCTCAATATTTACCCATTGTTTTAATTTAGTGAGAACAGAACAGGAAGTAAGTCAGCTTTGTAATTAGTCAGGTTTTGTCTATTGTTCTTTAAAAGGCTGTAAATGTATAATTTTCCTGTCATTTTAAAATTACAAAAATATTATTTAGTGCAGTCATTTCTGAGAGAATATTTTGTCCAAATAGAAAGTTATCATAAGAGGCTTAACTCTGTGTGTGTGTTATTTTAGTGTTGAGATGTTAGTGCTTGTTTAGAGTCTTGTTTTCACATTTAAAAGTTGAGATAATGGAAGGAGATGAATTAATTTTCGGTGTGATGATTTAACACTCTTCAGTAAGTGGTCTGAGGTTATAACCTTGATGAATCAGACTGATGTGGAAATGTGAATCTTTATAGAGGTTGTTTTAAAATTAATGTTTTTGTTTTGATCTAAAAACTACAGACAACATTTCTCCCAAATTATAAATAAACATATTGAGAAATGACTGAAATAACAAAAAAGATGCCGAGCTTTCAGACCTCAAATAATGCAAAGAAAACAAGTTCATATTCATAAAGTTTTAAGAGTTCAGAAATAATCAATATTTGGTGGAATAACCCTGGCTGGTTTTTAATCACAGTTTTTTTCATGCATCTTGGCATCATGTTCTCCTCCACCAGTCTTACACACTGCTTTTGGATAACTTTATGCTGCTTTACTCCTGGTGTAAAAATTCAAGCAGTTCAGTTTGGTGGTTTGATGGTTTGTGATCATCCATCTTCCTCTTGTTTATATTCCAGAGGTTTTTAATTTGGTGAAATCAAAGAAACTCATCATTTTTAAATAGTCTCTTATTTTATTACAGAGCTGTATATCGTATATCGTCTTTCAGCTATTAATATTATTTTTGGTCTCTGTGGATGCTACATGCTGTAGTTGGTGTGGAGATGAGATGGGTGTGTATAGTGTGTGTGTGTGTGTGTGTGTGTGTGTGTGTGTGTGTGTGTGTGTGTGTGTGTGTGTGTGTGTGTGTGTGTGTGTGAGAGATGAGCAGGGAAATGCCGTTATCTCTCTGAGTCACATCGATGGACATCAGTGGAGATGGAAACAGCTCCAGACCCGTCCCTCTTCCTCTTCCTCTTCCTCTTCCTCTGGTTTTCTAGTTAAAAGTCAGTGTGATTTCTAGGGAACGGGTTGCCAGTTCATTACTGACGCAGCTAAAACAACATCAGCCATCTGCTGTGGTTACTATTAGCAACACCCACACGGCCCTTTCACACCGAGCGACTGACTGACTGACTGACTGATTGGCTGACTGACTGACTGACTGACTGGCTGACTGACTGACTGACTGACTGGCTGACTGACTGGCTGACTGGCTGACTGACTGACTGACTGACTGACTGGCTGACTGACTGGCTGACTGACTGACTGGCTGACAGACTGGCTGACTGACTGGCTGACTGACTGACTGACTGGCTGACTGACTGGTTGACTGACTGACTGGCTGGCTGACTGGTTGACTGACTGACTGGCTGGCTGACTGACTGGCTGACTGACTGACTGACTGGCTGACTGACTTGCTGACTGACTGACTGACTGACTGGCTGACTGACTGACTGACTGGCTGACTGACTGGCTGACTGACTGACTGGCTGACTGACTGACTGGCTGACTGACTGACTGACTGGCTGACTGACTTGCTGACTGACTGACTGGCTGGCTGACTGACTGACTGGCTGACTGACTTGCTGACTGACTGACTGGCTGGCTGACTGACTGACTGACTGACTGACTGACTGGCTGACTGACTGGTTGACTGACTGACTGGCTGGCTGACTGACTGGCTGACTGACTGACTGACTGGCTGACTGACTTGCTGACTGACTGGCTGGCTGGCTGACTGACTGACTGGCTGACTGACTGGCTGACTGACTGGTTGACTGACTGACTGGCTGACTGACTGACTGACTGGCTGACTGACTGACTGACTGGCTGACTGACTTGCTGACTGACTGGCTGGCTGACTGACTGACTGGCTGACTGACTGGCTGACTGACTGGCTGACTGACTTGCTGACTGACTGGCTGACTGACTGACTGGCTGACTGACTGGCTGACTGACTGGCTGACTGACTGGCTGACTGGCTGACTGACTGACTGACTGACTGGCTGACTGACTGACTGACTGACTGAGTTGCCTGTCTGTCTGACTGGCTGACTGACTGACTGACTGACTGGCTGACTGACTGACTGACTGACTGACTGACTGACTGGCTGACTGGCTGACTGACTGACTGACTGACTGACTGACTGGCTGACTGACTGACTGACTGACTGACTGACTGGCTGACTGACTGACTGACTGACTGACTGACTGACTGACTGACTGACTGACTGAGTTGCCTGTCTGACTGTCTGTCTGACTGACCCACTGCATCTCTCAGACTGTTTTAGAAGCAGATTCAGGTTCAGGTGACACTAATAATTGTTTAATTGTGTGTTTGTGTGTTTTTTGTTTTAGTGCGTTTTCACACCTGTAGTTGTGAAAGTTTCTTTGATCTGGATCAGTTGATGAGTTTGTTTATTTGGAGCTTCAGTTTCTTCCTCTGTTTGGATTGTTTTCACACAGGTATAAAAACCTAAACGCACCAAAATACACACTAATAAACCACATGAGCACATCGTCTCCTCTGATTGGTCAGAGATTCTGTGTTACAGTGTGTATATCTGTATATCTGTATATCTGTGCAGTGTGAAGCTGATTTAACACAGAACTGCTTTTAAACACAGTGTGAACGCTGCACAGACCGAGCTCAGTGTGTAAACAGCATGGAGCAGCAGAGACAGTGTTTATTCACAGCTGTGGTAATAAGCGTTATCTGGGTAATATATCAGATTAAACTGAGCCTTATCAGCTGTTTAGCTCAAATAAAAGAAGCATATTTGATATCTGGGTCGGATCGAGATCAAGATTTTTCATTCCGCCTTAAATTCTACAGCCTCTGCGGTCTGTTTAAGGTAGTATTCTCTTATTGTTCTCTGTAGGTTCTATATTTCACACTGTGACCTCTTCACTGCCCACTGAGGAAATATAAAATCCCTGATAGTGAAATTAAACTGCGCAGAAATGAATTATTTTATAATAATGGAACAAAAGGGCAGATTTAGCCTGAATTTCGTAGCACTGAAAAAAAAATTAAATAGATTTTTTAAAAGGCAGATTACATGAGTTACATTATTAACAGCGCAGTATTCGCTTATCTAGGATTTATTTGATACTGTAGGGTTTTTTATTTCAGTTTTAATTAATAGGAGTGTCAGCTCCATACATTTTGGACAGTGGGACAGATTGTGTAGTTTTGTCTCTGTAAACCACAATCAAGACATCATTAAAATGCAGGAATTTAACTAAAGTATTATATCAAGACAGTTTCATTACATATAGTTTTGTTTAATTTCATTTTCTCTGAAAGTAAATAAAAGTTAAATGTATATTTTTAAAAGATACAATGTAAAGGTTTTAAACTAAATTTAAAGAGTTTCTAGAAATGCTAGAACAGGTCAATGTCCTGGTCCTGTATTCACCCTGCCTGGCACATTTTAGTGGTTTCCCTGCTTAAACAGTGTAGCAATTGGCCGCTAATGCTAATGCTCTAGCTTTGGTACTTGAGAAAGTTGGGAATCTAAGCTTACTGTAAATAAACAGAAGCGCTTCACTCACCCAAATAAACAGTTTTTTAGGAGGGAAATCTGCGTAAATTAACATCCAGCCCTTGTTTGACTTTTTATAAATTACAGTTTTGTTTACTTAGCTTAGCTTTACTTAACTTACTTTAACCCTCCAACATTAGAATTAGAAGTAAAACATGGAGACACCCCTGTTCCTTACTAGTATCACATAATGTGCCTTATAATCCGATGCGCTTTATAGTGCGGAAAATACAGTAATACCGGTTTCGCTTCTTAATACATTTCCCATTCATACGTCTTTATCT
The DNA here is from genome assembly GCF_023375975.1 of Astyanax mexicanus. Classification (NCBI taxonomy): domain Eukaryota; kingdom Metazoa; phylum Chordata; class Actinopteri; order Characiformes; family Acestrorhamphidae; genus Astyanax; species Astyanax mexicanus. The sequence goes on from NC_064409.1 coordinate 271,438, forward strand.
ATTTTATCGGCTTATTGAAATGCACTAAAAACTCACCAGCAAATAAACTTCACTATTAGTTTTTTATCTTCTACTGTTTGGATTGGTTGAGTTCAGCATGTCGGTTGTGGGTAAAGTGGTATCAGACGCCCTGTGATGCTACAACACCACCACGGGTCACTACCCACAATCCATCACACACTTCCTCTCCTGACCCGGATCAGCCAACCACAGTCCAGCGGCCGGTGGGTGGGTGGAGCCCCGGCCGGTGGGTCTCGCTGGCCTTTCTAAAGGTTAGATCAGTAATCACAGAGCGCCGGGCTGAATAGCTGAACCTCCAGAGGGAGGCGGCCTCCTATTGTCCCCCGGAGCTCCGCCTTAAAAACAGCAGCTACAGCCTGAATGTGGAGCTTTATCTCCTGCTGAAAGTTTTAAAGAATAGAAAACTTTATTTAGCAGCTCCATCACATGATGCCTTTTATTCACCAGTAGACGTTTAAAGACGATTACACAAGCACTTTTCTCACAATCACTTTCTGACTGGTCAGTTCAGTAAGTAAGGAGGTTTAGTGAATACTGAATAGAGCAATAAATAGAACTAACTTACAAATAATAAACTGTCACATACAGCTGTATAAAAAATGAACAGAGCACTTCAGTTTCTGATTCAGTTTCTCTGATTTTACTATTTATAGGTTTATGTTTGAGTAAAATGAACATTGTTGTTTTATTCTATAAACTACAGACAACATTTCTCCCAAATTCCAAATAAAAATATTCTCATTTAGAGCATTTATTTACAGAAAATGAGAAATGACTGAAATAACAAAAAAGATGCAGAGCTTTCAGACCTCAAATAATACAAAGAAAACAAGTTCATATTCATAAAGTTTTAAGAGTTCAGAAATAATCAATATTTGGTGGAATAATCCTGGTTTTTAATCACAGTTTTTTTTATGCATCTTGGCATCATGTTCTCCTCCACCAGTCTTACACACTGCTTTTGGATAACTTTATGCCTTTAATCCTTGGCTTGGTTTAATGGCTTGTGATCACCCATTATGCAGGGCAGTAATTTGTCGTTGTGACACGTGAGAGGCGAGAATACAGTATCTCTGAAAAATCAGGCAGTGCTGAAAATTAATGGTGGCCACACAAAATAAAAAAACTGACACTTTGGGCAGAATGTGGTTTGTAGATTGTGTTCCAGCAGTTTAGATATTAATGTGTGTTGAGTTATTTTGAGGGAACAGTAAATTTACCCTGTGATACTGTAGCTGTACACTGTATTAAACTCTCATATCTTCAGTGTTTCCTATGAAACAGTATAATAAAATATTTACAGGAATATGAGGGGGGTGTTCTGATGCTCTATTTCTTTAGTCTGAAGGTTTTGTAAAACTCTGCTCTCGGGATCTGGAGGTGGTGTTCCTGTTCTGAGAGCTGAAGAGAGACGCTTCTGTCGAGTGTGAATCTGATGTCCGAACTTATTTAAACTCTTATTCAGACAGAAAGACGAAGCGTTGAGTTTCAGAGAAAGTGTGAACTGAAGATGATAATAAAGCAGAGGAGTGTTTTACTGTTTTAGAATTTATATTTTTACTAAACAGAGATTAAAATGCACTCATGCTTCTACACTGGCGTTTTCACACCAGCACTGTTTGGTTTTGGATAAATCAGATTCTGGTTTGTTTTCCACTCTTGATGCGGTTTGTTTGATCAGGTGTAAAAACGGGTTCAGATCCAAACAACCGAGATCGAAGAGAGAAGATGATCTCAGTTCCAAACTAACTCTGAACTCTGCAGAACTTAAGATGTAGAAACTCAGGTAATTCAGATGTTATGAGCTCTGAATGAGAGTGTGCAGGATGGGCGGTGGTTAATAATGAAGATCAGGGGTAGAAAATTAAGTTTGGCCGCTGGGCAGATATTTTTGAAGTAAAAAAAAATTGTGTTTTGTGTAATGAAGTGTAATGTAGTGTAATGGGATGGAGCTACAGTTTAGTATCTCTCCAGCCCAGAGGGTTGTTGAACCCAATTGCAGAACAGTTGATCTCAAAGCAGGTAAACTCAGGGTCCCTGTCGCCAGGATCACACTCCAATACACTACCACTGCCCCGGCTTGTGAATTAGGACACGGCCAGGAAAAAAACAACGCCATTATAAGGAGATAGCGAGCCCAAGAACGGGCGGGAAAAAAAGAGAACAAGTGGAAACTAAAGACTAAAATCACGCCCAGCGACAGAGAGAGAGAGACACAGGGGGAGATATATAAACAAAAGCTCACCAGAGAAGCTTTTTATTATTTTTTTTTATCATCATTTTTTATAGTTCAGATCACATCATGGGCCTGTGTGTTTCATGCTTGCGGGCCGCCTAGTGCCGACCCCTGATGTAGAGGGTCCCTGGTGCTCTGTGACCGTATGTACAGCAGCTGGACCTGCGAGAGCTGCCTGTATCACAGCTGCACAGCCTGAAGCATCGCCCTGCTGCTGCACTACTGCTGCACTACTGTTGCACTAGTCTCTCTGAGAACATCATGCACTGTTGGGTGAACTGAGAGACGGAATCGTCTCTATTCGTCTCTGAACTGTGTGATTCTGAGAGTGAGAGAAAAGATCATTTCAGCTGAAATTAATCTGTATTAATAAATCTCCTGCAGTTCTCTGTTTCCTGTTATAGATTAATATATACATGCATTTCAGATACAAGAGCATTTGTTTATTCAGTGTTTTATATTGTTCGTTTTGATTCTTCTCAATCTCAATGTTTCTCATGATTTGAGTTCTTCAGATCTGATGTTGATTTGAGTTCAGCACTTAATTTTCATAATTCTTCAATTTCCTCCTTTTATTTGGTTTAAAATATCCGATATTTTAATATTGGAGAGTATGGCAGTTTACACAACTCAGATATGAAGTGTGTGATTAGTGGTAAGCTTTTCTAAAAGTCCTGAATTATTTCTTTGACCCCCGATTTTTAAAATAGGATGTGTTTGGTTATAAAAACTCCACCAGTTAAAATAGTTCCATTGCTGCTCTGTTTGTAGCTGCGCTGTTTTGTTTGTAAGCGCTGCCTTGTTGCTAGGTTACCTGTATGCAGCGGAGTAATACTGTACATGGAGAGCTTTGGTTACAGTGCATTACCGGCTGAGAACGGCACTCATAGAACGCCTCTCAGCCAATCACATTGCAGGGTTAGGGTTCCTTTATATTTTGATTGTTCACTTTATACAAAGATTGATGATGATGATGAATTTTATGCATTTTAAAGCCACTAACATTTTTTGAGATTAAAATAGTTTATTCGGCTACCGCTAGTTGAAATGTAAGACTAATGTACACAGACAAACAAATACAAAGAGATTAATAAAAACAACAACAACAACAACAGGACTTTTATATTATTAATACAGAACAATTTGAAAATTAACCAATAAATGAATGAGTAGTAATGTATTTGTAACATGTTAATTATCACAGTTGGAACTGGTTAATGATCTCAGTGTCTGATTGTAGTGATTCCTGTGTAGAAAGTTAATTATTGATTATCATATATTGAGATTTTTAACGTACGTTGTTTATGAATATATGGATGTTTATGATTTGTAAAGAAGTGATGGTTGTTTTTAGACAGAGGAGGAGTGGAGGTCTTGATTGGTCGTTTGCTTGCGGGGGGGAGGGGGAGTTTTCACGCTCTTGTGATCAGAGCATATGACTGGAGAACAGTAGAGCTCAGTATCTGCATCAGTTTCTGAATCTTCCTCTGAGAGGAGAGAAGCTTCTTATTCCCACCAGATATAGAGATGCTGAAGTTCAGCACCACACTGCGCTCCAGGTGTGTAGACGTTTGTGTAGATGCTGGTGGAGACGATGGTGGAGAGGTTTGTGTAGATGATGGTTTAGATGTTTATGTAGATGTTTGTGTAGATGTTTGTGTAGATGTTGGTGTAAATGATGGTGTAGATGTTGGTGTAAATGTTGGTGTAAATGTTGGTGTAGATGATGGTGGAGAGGTTGTCGTAGATGTTGGTGTAGATGTTGGTGTAGATGTTGGTGTAGATGTTGGTGTAGACGTTTGTGTAGATGTTGGTGTAGACGTTTGTGTAGATGTTGGTGTAAATGATGGTGTAGATGTTGGTGTAAATGTTGGTATAAATGTTGGTGTAGATGATGGTGGAGAGGTTGTCGTAGATGTTGGTGTAGATGTTGGTGTAGATGTTGGTGTAGACGTTGGTGTAGACGTTTGTGTAGATGTTGGTGTAAATGATGGTGTAAATGTTGGTATAAATGTTGGTGTAGATGATGGTGTAGATGTTGGTGTAGATGATGGTTTAGATGTTTGTGTAGATGTTTGTGTAGATGTTTGTGTAGATGTTGGTGTAAATGTTGGTGTAAATGTTGGTGTAGATGATGGTGGAGAGGTTGTCGTAGATGTTGGTGTAGATGTTGGTGTAGATGTTGGTGTAGACGGTTGTGTAGATGTTGGTGTAGACGTTTGTGTAGATGTTGGTGTAAATGATGGTGTAGATGTTGGTGTAAATGTTGGTATAAATGTTGGTGTAGATGATGGTGTAAATGATGGTGTAGATGATGGTGTAGATGTTGGTGTAAATGTTGGTATAAATGTTGGTATAAATGTTGGTGTAAATGATGGTGTAGATGATGGTGGAGAGGTTGTCGTAGATGTTGGTGTAGATGTTGGTGTAGATGTTGGTGTAGATGTTGGTGTAGATGATGGTGTAGATGTTGGTGTAGATGTTGGTGTAGATGTTGGTGTAGATGATGGTGTAGATGATGGTGTAGATGTTGGTGTAGATGTTGGTGTAGATGTTGGTGTAGATGTTGGTGTAGATGTTGGTGGAGACACTACTGTGGTTTTTACAGGATCTGATCTGAAGTTTATTGGAATGTGAACAGTCGGGGGGGGGGGGGGGGGGGGGGGGGTTGTATCGTACGCAGTAAAATTCTGGCAGCGTAAAAAAAGACCCCGTATCATGATGTTAAAATAATCTGTGCTGTATATGTTTTGTTCTTTATTTTTAATTGTTTGTTGCTGTTTATAGTGCATTAAATACACTGCACCTTTTTATCTATTTTTTACTATCTATCTCTCTGTTATTATATAATATTAATCACTGGCTTGTATTTATTATTGGTATTATGTATTGATGTGGATCTCACAAATTCTAAATATATTATTAATATGAATTCTGTTTCTCTTTTTCTCTTTTAGTCACAATGAGCGGAAAGTGACGTGTAAGCACCCGGTCTCCGGCACGCCCTCGCAGGATAACTGCATCTTTGTCCTCAACGAACAGTGAGTCTCCTCTCTGCAGCCAAACACAGATTTATATATTATTATATCAGAGCTGAAATATTGCAGATTTAATATCACAGCCACGCCCACATGATGTCAGGGCAGTAAGTAATTAGAGAGCTTTTATACTCTTTCTTTTTTCCACTTCAGGATGTGTTTTCAGTGAATTCTGGTCTGTAAATTATCTTTCCTGCTGCTGCTGTTTAAACTGAGGTACTATTTAATCCTCCTAAACATGGTTGTTTATAGTTTAAATAATTTATTATTATTATTATTTATCCGAATCACCCAACCCACTCATCAGGACTCCCTCTATCACTAGTGACCAGCACACGCCTCCTCTGATACATGTGAAGTCAGACTCTTTTTGATGCAGCATTGTCGAGTAGCATCACAGCGCTAACGCTCGGAGGAAAGCGCAGCGACTCGGTTCTGATACATCAGCTCACAGACGCAGCCTTGTGCTGATCCACATCACCCTAGGAGTGATGAGGGGAAAGAGAGAGCGCCATCTACTGTACTGTACCCACCCAGAGAGAGCAAGGACAATTGTGCTCTCTCGGGGCTCCGGCAGCTGATGGCAATCTGCATGCCTGGGATTCAAATCAGCGATTCCCCGATCATAGTGGCAGCTCCCTATGGTTGTGTATTGTGTAAGGGCTAAAAATCTCAATACTCTTTAATTATATGAGCTCGATTCTCAATTACAATTATTTATATTTTTAGTTCTTACATGATAATTTCAGTTTTTATTTTTTGTAAACGAAAGGCATCATTTAAAATGATGCAGAAGATGTTGTTTTCTTTACATTTAACTTTTAAAAATTACTCAAATTAATTAGATTAAATTAGAATAACCTCCCAGCCCTACGTTCTCTATAACCCGTTACCTGTGAGAAACGAATAAACTAATCCTGTTCAGATAGAGCTAAAGAGTTAAATCAGCACAGCAGAATCACACAGCCGTCATCAGAGCAGCACTTTAAACAGCACAGAGATTTCCACAGATTCCAGAGTATAGAACTCATATTGTTTTCAGCCAGTCTGCTGATTCCTCTATTCATAAACTGTGTGTGTGTGTGTGTGTGTGTGTGTGTGTGAAAGTAAGAGATGTTTTTTACTGCTTGTTTCTGAACAGAAATTTTTGTTTTCAGCTGTTTTAGTTTTAAGGAAAGTATTATACTGCAAGAAAGATAAATTTACAGGTTTTTCTAGTATAAATAAAACAGTTTTGCACTTTCAGGAGACAGAAAAAGTTTTTTGGCATCTTCTTGAACAGAGATTTACCCAGACTGATTTTGTATAAAAGAACAATAATAATAGTGTTACAAATAATAATAAAAAAATTGTATATATATAAACATGTAGATCTAAACCAGGCTTTAGAGAGAGGAGTGGGATCAGAATGTGGATCTACTCTCACTGTTCTAATGAAGGAGATAATGGGGATTAATGGTGCAGGTAAGCTGTGCTCTCCTGATAACGATGTTCCTGAGATACCGTCTCCCAATCAGCTCACTTAAACATAGTGCAGACGTTTCCCTGGACTGTAGAAACAGTTACTCCAACAAAAGCAGGATAAACTCTTTATAATACCTTTATTCCTCTGGTTCCTCCCAGCGTTTATTCCTCTGAGTGTGAGGGAGTTTTCTCTATTCAACTGATTTAAGGAGAAACTGGTAAATAAACAGGTTTCTCAGTGTAAACAGATCTGGATCAGAGACTGATCTCATTCTGTTGGTAATCAGTTGGAATCTTTTCAGAACTTTCTGACACAAAAAAAACAAACATGGAAGAGGTGTAATCTTCTGTATTAAAAAATAACAGTTATTTTTAATAAAATGCTTCTCTTGCATTTTATTCTTCACTTTATTTCACATATTTTAATTTGTTATGATTATAATTTATTATTATTATTTTTTTTTCCAGTGTGTATTTAGTTTATTTTTTTTTATCTTTTCCTCTGTTTCTAGCCTGAGTTGTGGGAAACTTGCGGCCCCTGTGTTGAACAGGTAATTCTCTGCAGGAACTGAACGGATGCTCGTGTCGTTTTCTCTCAGCTTCGTTTGTTTAGTGGATAAATTCAGGATTCATTCATCTCTCTGTTTGTTTTTCTGTTCTGTCTCATTCATTCTGCTGAACACTAACCTGCGGCAGTGTGTGAACTCTATTGCCTGATCTGCTGCTCTGCATCGCAACGTTAAAGAGATGTGAGATTTATGTGTGCTGTCTAATCTGTCCTGCCTGTATTTAATATAAAACATGAATCTTCCATCCTGCAATCAGTTCTTCAGAAACAGCCTGCAGTCTCTGAGTTTCTGAGATAAATCACTTAAACAACATCTTTATCATCAGGATTCACTGAAATAATACAGAGACAGGTTAAACACGAACCAGAGAACATCCGCATGCTGTCTTACCACTTATACATTTATGACCTCAGATCAGGAAACACTGGGACAGTGTGGATTTTGACATTTAGTTTTAAAAGTTTAGAATTTCTTCTATTTACTTTAACATTTAATCTTTGTTTTGTCTAGTTAGCTTCATTAATAATAATTTGCAACACATTCCGAAATAGATGGAATAGGATCACTTTTGGGAAAATAAAAAGGTAATAAACCTATATAATAACTATGAAATGACATCAAACGAATTGTAATCAAGGCTGTATCTTACATGCTGCATAAGATGCATTGTGATGCTCATTGTTATCTTTCACCCCACCAACAGTCTATTTTCACTCCTTCCTCCTGCCTGGTTTAAACAGCAGCAGAGCTTCTGAATATTGAATATTGATTGGAAACACCTGACTCTAATTTCACTTTCAAAGTAACTGCTAATCCTAGAGATTCACTTCCTTTTCCCCTTACAAATATATAAAATTGTATAATTTTACTCAGTAAATAAATAAGCAAGTGTAATATGTTTTATCTCATTTGTTTAACTGGGTTCTCTTTATCTACTTTTAGGACTTTAATATTAGGAATCTGATGATGTTTTAGATGATGTTTATGCAGAAATATAGAGAAAATTCTAAAGGATTCACAAACTTTTAAGCACTTCTGTAATTCATGCAAAAAAACTGCTAACATAAAACAATTATACAATAAATACCCTGAACTCACAATAAGTAAGAGAATACTGCATTTATTTGATATTTTTTAATCTCTGTATTGTTGTGTCACAATATACAGTGTGTGATATATGATACACTAGTGTGCACACTGGGTACGTTTATAGGCAGATTTCACTGTTATCATTATTTTACCACAGCTGAAAAACTTAAAAATGGGCCTTAAAAAGAGCTTGAATTTTACCGTATAAAAGGTGCATATAAACACTTCAGTCAGATTCTGTCTAATCTAATCAGAATTAATTAATTCAGATTGGAGGAAAGATTTGCATGTAAACACAGACAGTGACGAATCAACAATCAGATTCTTTCCTCTGTTTTGATTCAGTTAAATAATAGTGCAGAGCGCACACACACACACACACTCCTCCTACACACACACACACACACACACTCCTCCTACACACACACACACACACACACTCCTCCTACACACCGCTACACCCTGTCCGTTAGTAGTGAATACCGGTTGTTATAAACAGAGCTGAGATGTTTGGGTTTTTATTCTGTTCTTTATAAAGAAAGAGAGATAAAGTTATTTTTCTCTCCAGTTTTTAAAATTGACCCAGAAGCAGGACAGCAGTTCACTCATCTCATTCGCTCCAGATAACACCGCCCCCCCCAGACCCCCCCGACGCTCTGCTGCAGAATATAGGCCATCCTGGGACACGCAGCGTCCCGCGCTCCTCATCCATCACCCAGCGTCAGGACCGGAGCTCTGTTTATCTCCTGCAGCTTAATACTGAGTTCTGGATCAAACATCACGGTGGTATCTGGAGTAGAGCTGGTGATATTTAAAAATATCGTAAATAAATTGAAAAAAAGAAAAGAAAAAATTCAATATTCTTCAAATATGTGTTTATAATTACTATTAATTACATTTTACATATCAACTACATTTTTTATTTGTACAAAAACAGCAAAGCCGTTTTGATCCGGAGTCAGTTCGGGGTTCCTGCAGGTCTTTAAAAGTCTTTTTTACTGTAAATGATCTGTAGGTATTACAGTTTTAGATGGTGTGTTTAATACCCGTAAGAGCACATATTTACATTAGCTGGGGAGAAAACTAAGGTTAGCGTAGAGCTAGCTAACATTAGCAGCGAGCTAGCTAACATGCTAACAATGCTAACATGTTCTGCATCATAATGGAACAAAATTTAAAAAAAAGTTATAACAAATGGGGAAGGTTACATTTTGATTTAAAATAAAATAAATTATTTTCTACTAAAGAGATTTTAACTACATTTTTGAGTCTTAAATTATATTTATTCACGTCTTAAAAATTATTAAATTTGACTTTTAAAACATAGCAAGAGTCCTGCAGTCTGATGTGAGTAAATCTGTAGTGATGTGGAGAGAGAGAGAGAGAGAGAGAGAGAGTAATTGCTATGATAAATGGGTCTTGTTCTGTATCTGTCTGTCTCTCTGTCTGTCTCTCTCTCTCTGTTTGAGCGTAATGGACGGAGAGACGTCCTCGTTTCAGACAGCAGTGGATCTGCATCAGACTGGAGATACGAGTTCCTCTCCCTCAGTCAGTCAGACTCTGCTGATCCTCCTGAGAGACGCAGATCAGAATCCGCTCTGTTCTTCTCTCTTTATCATTTATTCATTTTTATCTTTATTTTTATTTTTATCTCTTTTTTAAGGCCGGCTCCTAAAGCTCCCGCCAGCGAGAAGAAGGAGCGACCAACGAGCACCATGAGCGAAGCCTCCAACTACACCGGCGGCTCCGACTACACCACCTATCCCAGCAGCCCCACCACCTCCAGAGTGAGCCTTATCCTAATTTATCCTAATTTATCCTGATTAATTTATCCTGATTAATTTTATTCTGTTTATTTACTTCAGAACTGTACTAAACTCAAACATTTCGAAACATGAGTATTTTAAAGTTGCTGTTATTTTGTATTAATTAAATATGTGATCAGGATTGATGCTTAATTAAGCTAAATTATTATTTTTGATTAAATTTCTTCTTTGGTGTTTTTAGCCGTCAAGATCCTCGAAAAAAGTCCATAATTTTGGGAAGAGGTCCAACTCGATAAAGAGAAACCCGAACGCTCCGGTGGTGAAAAGTAACTGGCTTTACAAACAGGTACTAGACTACTAAACCATTACTCTCAAAACACGTCCAGGAAAACTAACCGAAGAGCAAAACTAAATCAGAGACAAAAATAAGTCAAACATGGAAATAGACAATCTAAATAATAACGTTACAAAAAGCTGCACAGACAGATCGATATATATATATACATTAGAAAACAGCTGAAAGAAATCAAAACTCAGGCGAGGCTGATCTAACAATCAGGTGCTGATTGGCTGCTTGAGACACATGACTGAGAGGTGCATTCTGGAAGTTTGAGTTTGTTTGGAAGGTGTGACACAATCTCTCTCTCACACACACACATACACACACACACAATCACACACACACACACACACTGCATTTCTAACTGGATTTGATTTTATGTGTTCAGCTGCCCTAACAAATGCTGCATAATATACTATAAATAATATAAAAATATAATAATATAATAATATGATAATATATGTGTGAATGTTATAAAATAGTGTATAATTATCAGTTTAATCTGTGTGATGTCATCATTTAACTTAGCACAAAAAAATAAGGTTTCAGAAACTCTTTTTTTTTATATATTTTTATTATTAGTTAGGAGTTAATAAATATATGCAGAAGAGTTTATATTTCACTCTTTTCTCTCCTGGTGAAATGAGCTCACGTCTCGTTGTTCAGGACTCCTGTAGAGCAGGAGGAGAGAGTGGTGCTCTGTGGTGAAACGATGGTGATAAATCTGAAAGGTTGTTTAAAGGTTGGAGGAAAGCGTGACGAATGAGAGAAATGAAAGAGCGTGACTCATCTTTAGAGTTTAAAAGATGTTAAAAGAGAAACGGATGAGAGAAGATGAGCTTCAGGCCTGAAGAGCGGCAGCGTTATTAAAGATAAAAAAGAACAATTTACTCAGTCTGACCAAAAAAAACCTGTTAATTTACTCAAACACCGAGAAACACTGACTTTATAGAGGATGATGAGTGATGGAGGATGTGATGGAGGGTGTGATGGAGGATGTGATGGAGGATGTGATGGAGGATGGAGGATGTGATGGAGGATGGAGAGAGTGATGGAGGATGTGATGGAGGATGTGATGGAGGATGTGATGGAGGATGGAGGATGTGATGGAGGGTGTGATGGAGGATGTGATGGAGGATGGAGGATGTGATGGAGGATGGAGGATGTGATGGAGGGTGTGATGGAGGATGTGATGGAGGATGTGATGGAGGATGGAGGATGGGATGGAGGATGGAGGATGTGATGGAGGGTGTGATGGAGGATGTGATGGAGGATGGAGGATGTGATGGAGGATGGAGGATGTGATGGAGGGTGTGATGGAGGATGTGATAGAGGGTGTGATGGAGGATGGAGGATGTGATGGAGGATGGAGGATGTGATGGAGGGTGTGATGAGTGATGGAGGATGTGATGGAGGATGGAGGATGTGATGGAGGGTGTGATGAGTGATGGAGGATGTGATGGAGGATGGAGGATGTGATGGAGGGTGTGATGAGTGATGGAGGATGTGATGGAGGGTGTGATGGAGGGTGTGATGGAGGATGGAGGATGTGATGGAGGATGGAGGATGTGATGGAGGGTGTGATGAGTGATGGAGGATGTGATGGAGGATGGAGGATGTGATGGAGGGTGTGATGAGTGATGGAGGATGTGATGGAGGATGGAGGATGTGATGGAGGGTGTGATGAGTGATGGAGGATGTGATGGAGGGTGTGATGGAGGGTGTGATGGAGGATGGAGGATGTGATGGAGGGTGTGATGAGTGATGGAGGATGGAGGGTGTGATGGAGGGTGTGATGAGTGATGGAGGATGTGATGGAGGGTGTGATGGAGGATGTGATGGAGGATGTGATGGAGGGTGTGATGGAGGATGTGATGGAGGATGGAGGATGTGATGGAGGATGGAGGATGTGATGGAGGGTGTGATGAGTGATGGAGGGTGTGATGGAGGATGTGATGGAGGATGTGATGGAGGATGGAGGATGTGATGGAGGGTGTGATGGAGGATGTGATGGAGGATGTGATGGAGGGTGTGATGGAGGATGGAGGATGTGATGGAGGGTGTGATGAGTGATGGAGGATGGAGGGTGTGATGGAGGATGTGATGGAGGATGGAGGATGTGATGGAGGATGGAGGATGTGATGGAGGGTGTGATGAGTGATGGAGGATGTGATGGAGGGTGTGATGGAGGGTGTGATGGAGGATGTGATGGATGATGTGATGGAGGATGGAGGATGTGATGGAGGGTGTGATGGAGGATGTGATGGAGGGTGTGATTGAGGATGGAGGATGTGATGGAGGATGTGATGGAGGATGGAGGATGTGATGGAGGATGGAGGGTGTGATGGAGGATGGAGAGAGTGATGGAGGATGGAGAGAGTGATGGAGGATGTGATGGAGGATGTGATGGAGGATGTGATGGAGGATGGAGGATGTGATGGAGGATGTGATGGAGGATGTGATGGAGGATGTGATGGAGGGTGTGATGGAGGATGGAGGATGTGATGGAGGATGGAGGGAGTGATGGAGGATGGAGGGTGTGATGGAGGATGGAGGGTGTGATGGAGGATGGAGAGAGTGATGGAGGATGGAGAGAGTGATGGAGGATGTGATGGAGGGTGTGATGGAGGATGGAGGATGTGATGGAGGATGTGATGGAGGATGTGATGGAGGATGTGATGGAGGATGTGATGGAGGATGGAGGGAGTGATGGAGAGAGTGATGGAGGATGTGATGGAGGGTGTGATGGAGGATGGAGGATGTGATGGAGGATGTGATGGAGGGTGTGATGGAGGATGGAGGATGTGATGGAGGATGTGATGGAGGATGGAGGGAGTGATGGAGAGAGTGATGGAGGATGTGATGGAGGATGTGATGGAGGGTGTGATGGAGGATGTGATGGAGGGTGTGATGGAGGATGTGATGGAGGATGGAGGGTGTGATGGAGGATGGAGGATGTGATGGAGGGTGTGATGGAGGATGTGATGGAGGATGGAGGATGTGATGGAGGATGTGATGGAGGATGTGATGGAGGATGTGATGGAGGATGTGATATGGGTTTTTGCAGGACAGCGCTGGGATGAAGATGTGGAAGAAGAGGTGGTTTGTGCTGTGTGACATGTGTCTCTTCTATTATAGAGGTGAGTTTCTACACAACTTTCTTTCAGATCTAAAATGATTATAATAAATATATAATAAGAACAGAAAACAGTTTTATTACAGAGATCTTTACTGAATTAGTAATACCATAGTGCTTTCAGACCGGACTAAAATCACTTATTAACAGTTATAACCACTTTACTCAACTTCTAAGTCTCATTAACAGCGTCAACTAGCAGCTCAGTTTTCCTCTGCTGAGAAGAGTTTGTTGAACACGTCCAGGTAGCTGCACCGTTACAATAGCAATCCACCAAAGACAGAGCTCATCTGATCTACTCTTAAAGAGAATGATGAGCAAGAGACTCTCTGATTGGTTTATTTCACGTTAAGCCCAAAATTAACCACACCCATGATTAATTAAGATAATTAGTACATGTCTCTTGCTTTGCGTTTCGAGACGCGCAAGATGTACTTTTCCCGTCGTTATGACAGCAAAGACTCACTGACACGCCCTAAATCAAGCTGCACGGAGCAGAGTTGATTAAAATGATGAAGAACAGGAACCTACAGACAAGGTTTGGGCTCATAGTGAGAGTTTTTGAGGAAAGCTGGGTTTAGGCAGAATGTGAACTGATTTTTTGGGCCTAATAATCTAAAGTGTAAACAGAGATATTCAGAGTATTTGTGAAGAATTGAATATAGTAGTTTATATGGGAGATGTGTGGTTTTGTGGGAGTTAGATGCAGTAATTCAGTGTTCTGTAGATTCTGTATCTGAGTAACTCTGCTGAAACAGGTTTTACTTCTGCTGAGCTTCAAAACCACGAGCTCTTAAATCTCCATAAATAGAGCAATTAACTGATCCCCCGGAGCACCCGCCAGCTCTCATCACACACACACACACTATACACAGACACACACTATACACACACACACACACACTCATCACACAGCAGGCTGATTGATGCTGAAGAGAGAAGAGTTCTTAAAGCAGGAGCTACATGATCCGTCTGCAGATCATCCATCTATACATACGCCCTATACACTATATACACTATACGCCCTATACACTGTACACACTATACACTATATACACTATACACTACACACACTCTATACACTATATACACACTATACACTATACACTATACTATATACACTATACACTATACGCCCTATACACTGTACACACTATACACTGTATACACTATACACTACACACACTCTATACACTATATACACACTATACACTATACACTATACTATATACACTATACACTATACGCCCTATACACTGTACACACTATACACTATATACACTATACACTACACACACTCTATACACTATATACACACTATACACTATACATTATACTATGTACACTATACGCCCTATACACTGTACACTATATACACTATACACTACACACACTCTATACACTATATACACACTATACACTATACTATATACACTATACGCCCTATACACTGTACACAATATATACTATATACACTATACACTACACACACTCTATACACTATATACACACTATACACTGTACACACTATACACTATATACACTATACACTATACGCCCTATACACTGTACACACTATACACTATATACACACTATACACTGTACACACTATACACTATATACACTATACACTATACGCCCTGTACACTGTACACACTATACACTATATACACTATACACTACACATACTCTATACACTATATACACACTATACACTGTACACACTATACACTATATACACTATACACTACACACACTATACACTATATACACTATACTATATACACTATACACTATACGCCCTATACACTGTACACACTATACACTATATACACTATACACTACACACACTCTATACACTATATACACACTATACTATATACACTATACTATATACACTACACGCTATACACATGCTATACACTATACACACACTATACACTATACACACACTATACACTATACACACTATACACTATACTATATATACTATACACTATACGCCCTATACACTGTACACACTATACACTATATACACTATACACTACACACACTCTATACACTATATACACTATACTATATACACTATACACTATACTATATACACTACACACTATACACACACTATACACATGCTATACACTATACACACACTATACACTATACACACTATACACACACTATACACACACTATACACCCTATACACACACACTATACACACTATACACTATACACACACTATACACACACTATACACTATACACACTATACACACACTATACACTATACACACCTACATAAGCAGTGCTCCTCTTAATGAGAGTACGGGTGTTTTTCCTGTTTTCTGTGTTTAGATGAGAAGGAGGAGGGGATTCTGGGAAGTATCCTGTTACCCAGCTTCCACATCTCCATGCTGTCTGTAGACGATCACATCAGCAAGAAATACGCCTTCAAGGTCTGAATTCATCACACAGCTTCTCTCTTTTCTTAAACAGAAGCTGTAATGATGAGATCTTTCTGCTTTCAGTTTCACCAACAGAGACAAACACTAACCTTTATAACCTTTATAACCTTTATAATGAGAGTACACACAGTGCATTATTAATATATTCTTATAATCATGCCTTCTCGGATCCTATATTTATTATGATATTGTGTTATATATTATACTGTATATATATATATAAATGGTGTGTGGATGTGTGTTAGAGACACATTCTTGTAGAATCATGTTATTTACAGCAGTATTGTTCTGTATGAGGAGGAATCTTGAGGAATCTTGTTTTTTTGTTTATTGTGTTGTTTATTATGTTGTTTATTGTGTTGTTTATTGTGTTGTTTATTGTGTTGTGAATGAGGTTTTGTCTCTCCTCTCATTCCTCTTCTCTGAATGTCCCCGGTTGTCCTCGCTGTCTCTGCGTGAGCCGGAGCTCCGCCCTCTTTACTGAGGCCAGGCTGACTCGGTACGTTCCCATCATGCACTTCACTGATCTCGGGTCAGTTAGGACGCTGTGTTTGTGTTGTGTTTATATTACTGATTTTATTTTATATTAAAGTGAGGATCCTGAGAGTATTATTGGGTAGAATCAGAGCTCGTATCCAGCAGGAGTTCAGCAGTTTCACACATTTACCCAGAAAAGCCTTTTCTAAAAGCACAAAGAAGTAACTGATATTTCTTCTTTATGTTTTTTTGTAGGTTCCTCTGTTTTTCTTCAGGCTACACATCCGAACATGCGCACCTATTATTTCTGCACCGATACGGCAAAAGAGATGGAGTCCTGGATGAAGGTGATGACGGACGCAGCGCTCGTCCACACGGAGCCGGTCCGGAGGTACTGAACATCCATCCGTCTATCTAACTATCTATCCATCCATCCATCTATCCTTCCATCTGTCCATCCATCCATCCATCCCTCTAACCATCCATCCATCCATCCATCCATCCATCCATCTAACTATCGATCCGTCCATCCATACATCCATCCATGATAGTGGATGAGCTACTGTAACAATGACTTAGCTCAAAGTTCTGTACATACAAACAGATAAACAGAACACAAAGAAATGAAAGAAACAAATAAATTACAATTATAGTTACATTTTAGTTCAAATTGAAAGTAATTTCACTGGTTCAAATCCCGGTCATGCAGCTTGCCATCAGTTGTTCTTGCTCTCTCTCTGGGTGGGTACAGTACAGTAGATGGCGCTCTCTCTTTCCCCTCATCACTCCTAGGGTGATGTGGATCAGCACAAGGCAGCATCTGTGAGCTGATGTATCAGAACCGCTGAGAGTCGCTGCGCTTTCCTCCGAGCGTTAGCGCTGTGATGCTGCTCAGTAATGCTGCATCAGCAGCAGCTCAAAAAGAGACTTCACATGTATCGGAGGAGGCGTGTGCTGGTCTTCTTAACCCTCCTGGTGTTGGAGCATCACTAGTGATGGGAGGGGGGGGGTAATTATATGTGTTACGCAGAATTCTGTAGTTATTGTGTTGTTATTATATATATTATTCTTTCTTTTCTTCCTCAGGTTGGAAAAGGTGAAGGTAGATCCCCGCAGTCCACAGGAGCTTAACAACATGCTGAATCACAGAGTTCTGACCCGACCCGAGATCCAGAACAACGAGAGGAACCGCGAGAGTTTCCGTCAGGAGGAGAAGAAACAGAAACCTCTGGAGAAACAGCCGAGTATCAGAGAGCAGGAGAGAAGCTTCTCCTCTAAAGACTCCCAGAAAGAGGAGAAGATCTCTCTGCAGAGAGACGGACAGAAAGTGTCTCTGCAGAGAGACACGGAGAGACTGGTGCTGCAGAAAGACGGGGACAGGTACGCTCTGCAGAAGGACGGAGAACGCTACACCCTCCAGAAAGATGGAGAGAAATACCTGCTGCAGAAAGACGGACAGAAATACACTCTTCATAAAAACGGAGAGAGGTGTTCTCTTCAAAAGGATGGAGAGAACGTTCTGCAGAAAGACGGAGGGAGACAGAAAGAACGAGAGAAGACGGTTCTGCAGAAAGATCGAGAGAAACCCAGTTTTCAGCAGGAAGGAGAGAAATACGGTTTTCAGAAAGAGACGAGTTCAGAGAGACCGATCACCAAAATCAACACCATCAAACTGCAGCCGGTTCAGTCCTCCACCTCCTCCATCACCTCCCCCATCACCCCCACCTCCGCCGGGTCCTCCTCCCGCCAGACCCACACCCCCGGACCCGCGGGACCAGCAGGAGGTCCCTCTCAGTATAAAGCAGGACAGGTAAACGGGGAGCAGGGCGCTGAGCCTGACAGGACCCTCAGCAGGAGCGACTCCATGCAGCAGCTGGAGCTGTGGGTCCGAATGCAGCGCAACCGAGCCGCACCCGACGACGACACCAAGAGGTGAACATCCTCACCTACACCCACACACCTACACCTTTACCCACACCTGCACCTACACCTGCACCTTTAACCACACCCACACACCTGCACCTACACCTGCACCTTTAACCACACCCACACACCTACACCTTTACCTACACCCACACACCTACACCTTTACCCACACCTGCACCTACACCTGCACCTTTAACCACACCCACACACCTGCACCTACACCTGCACCTTTACCTACACCCACACACCTGCACCTTTACCTACACCCACACACCTGCACCTACACCTGCACCTTTACCTACACCCACACACCTGCACCTACACCTGCACCTTTACCCACACCTGCACCTACACCTGCACCTTTAACCACACCCACACACCTGCACCTACACCTGATTACAGTCTGAGATGTACAGAAACCCAGTTCTGCCAAAATAAGGATCCTCAACTAAACCATATACCCCCAGACTTAGTATCTCATATTTATAACTTACAATCTCAAATATGACTTAGAATCACTATTGTGACTTTGTATCTCATAATTATGAATTACAGGGTTTAGAGAATGAAACTGAAACAGTTCTGGTGGAAACAGGAGAGTTGAGGTGCACATTGAATTCTGCGTGATTTGATCAGCCGTGGTTTTATGTTTTTTGGATACAATCCGGGTTAGCACCCGAACATCCCTTTCAGACAGCTTCCTCTTACAGCGTCCACAGTTAATCCTGTTGGATGTGGTTGGTTCTTCTTGGTGGTATGCTGACATTACCCTGGATACCGGGGCTCTTGATGCATCACAAAGACTTGCTGTCTTGGTCACAGATCAGAAGAACTGATGAGCAAAATTACCAATATGATGAAGATTACACCGATACTGATCACTGAAAAAGTGCATTTCTGTACGTTTACTCGTTTATTCCTCCCGTTCACACTCGTTCTGTGCACTGTGTGTTTCCTCTGTGCAGTTGTGCTGATCCAGAGGGTAAATCAGGCCGTGAGTTTTTATAAACTCTGTAAATGAGCTGCAGACGTCGACTCTGCTGATTTTTATTTTTCCTGTGGTGTTCTGACAGATTCGGCCGCTGGGGAGTTTCTGTCTGCTCTCGTACCCGCGGGCGGAGTTTCTCCACCGGCTCTTTCCCCCCTCCACTTCTCCTCAACACTCGGGGGGTGATGTGACGTAACGGGATCGTTTCTCTCTTCCTCTGATGGAAAAAATCTGATTTAGTTTTAGGAAAGTGCTGTAAAACCTTCACTTACAGACAGGAGAGACACAACAGCAGGATTTTTTTTTATTTTAAACACCTTTATCCAAAGTAAAAAAATATAAAAATACAAAACACAACCTCAGCAGCAAAGATATTTATATGTTTTTATTATATTTCTATAATGCAGTATTGTTTTCAGATTTAATGAACCTGCAGTGCAGTAAACGTGTTTTTTCCCTACAGAATTCCATTTTAAAACAAGTGGCAAAAATGGGTTTCCATAGTGACGGCACAGTTATCTTAAAAAGTAATCTGATTACTGATTACTCCTTTACAAAGTCACTTAATTACTTTATTAATTGCTTTATTAATTACTTTATTAGTAATTAGTTTCAGCAGGCGGTTTTGCTGATACACTTTATTTTAAGTTTGGCAGCAGCTGCAGGGTTTTGTTCTGTGCGTGTGACGCTGAGACTCTAAACGTTTCTTCAGATTTGTGTTTTTGTGTTTTTGTGAGCTCGCGTGACCCGTGCTGCTGGATTTTTGTGTTGAGATCATCTTGTTCTAACCTGTTCTTTCTGTTTTCAGCATCACTTCTTATCAGACGCTGCCGAGGAACATGCCCAGTCACCGGGCGCAGGTGGTGCCGCGCTACCCTGAGGGATACCGGACGCTCCCGCGGAACCTGCTGCGTCCGGACAGTATCTGCAGCGTGGCGGGGTCTCTGTACGACCGGGCGCTGCCACCCGCCAACGCCGACAAGCGCCGCTCCATGCGGGACGACACCATGTGGCAGCTGTACGAGTGGCAGCAGCGGCAGGCGCACAGCCGGCTGGGATACGGGACGCTGCCCAGCCCCAAGACCATGGGGCGCATCGCCGAGTCCATCCCGTCCTCGCCGTCCCACGGCTCCCTGTCCCTGTACCCCTCCATCTCCCCCAACCGCCCCTTTAACCCCTTCAGCCCCATAAACCCCCTAACCCCCACCAACCCCTTAAACCCCGCCCCCGACGTCTCCTCACCCGTCCTCCGCGGAGACGCCAGCATCGACCGCCGCCACAGAGCCCAGCTCGCCAAGGTACAGACCTCACCGACAACTTTACACAACTTTACACAACAAAACTTTACACAACTTTACACAACATTACACACTTTACACAACTTTACACAACTTTACACAACACAGCTTTACACAACACAACGTTACACAACGTTACACAACTTTACAAAACCCAGCTTTACACAACTTTACACAACTTTACACAACGTTACACAACTTTACAAAACCCAGCTTTACACAACTTTACACAGCTTTACACAACTCAACTTTACACAACGTTACACAACTTTACACAATGTTACACACTTTACATAACTTTACACAACCCAGCTTTACACAACTTTACACAGAACAACTTTACACAACTCAACTTCACACAACTTTACATAAATGCACTTACTGCACGCTACTGATATATACATACATAGCCTCCACATAGCCTGCCCTCAGCGCAGCAGGATAAATATTCTCGTTTTAAAGAGTTCTGGGTAAAAAACACTAAATGACGGAATCTCAGAAAGCTGCTGGAGAGCAGAGGTGAGATATTTAACCAAAATAAGCACTTTAATCATGTTTTACTACAATAAAAACCCATTTTACACCGGAGTTCTTCTTTAAAGGTGATAAATATGAAATATTGCTGTAGAGAATTACAGGGTTTCAGCTCTTCCTCTTCTTCTCTTTGCTCTGGTTTCTGTCAGTACTCTTACCTGCCTGACCGCAGATCCTCAACAGCTCAGAACATCACACCTCAGTCCCTGCAGGGTAAAACGGTACGATCCTCCTCCTCCTCCTCCATCTTCATCCTCCAACACTAATAACTACATACACTCCTCACTAACAGAACCAGCAGCAACCAATCAGATCACAGCTACATTAACCTGCCATGCTCAAACACACAAATACATAAATACAGTAATGCATTATAAACAATAAAGTTGTAGATCAGCAGATACAAAAGTAAAAGCTGTTAAAAAAACATTGGCGATTAATAGATACAGCTCTGAAAAAAACAAGAGAGGATGACTGAAATAACAAAAAAAGATGCAGAGCTTTCAGACCTCAAATAATGCAAAGAAAACAAGTTCATATTCATAAAGTTTAAGAGTTCAGAAATAATCAATATTTGGTGGAATAACCCTGGTGGTTTTTAATCACAGTTTTTTTATGCATCTTGGCATCATGTTCTCCTCCACCAGTCTTACACACTGCTTTTGGATAACTTTATGCTGCTTTACTCCTGGTGTAAAAATTCAAGCAGTTCAGTTTGGTGGTTTGATGGTTTGTGATCATCCATCTTCCTCTTGATTATATTCCAGAGGTTTTTGCTCATCATTTTTAAGTGGTTTCATATTTTTTACAGAGCTGTATAATAAAAGTTTGTGTATCAGAATCAGCTGAGAACATGTTGTTTAGTGTGAAAATTTGTTTTTATCAAATTTTCACGGAATCACTTTACATTTGTTTCTAGATAAAATAATAATTACAAAAAATAATATAAAATAATATGATTTTAAGCTGCTTGGTTCAGTTCCTGTGATTCACTCGTCACACCCTCAGTAGAAAAGAGTAATTCTCCTCAGAAAAGTCGTATTTTAGTCAGACTTTCCCCGAGTGCTGTCTAACCCCGCCCCCTGCGCGTTGTTTCCTGCGCCTCCAGCCGGAGGAGCTGACCCTGCTGCTGATTAAACTGCGCCGGCAGCAGGCTGAGCTCAACAGCGTCCGAGAGCACACTCTCGCGCAGCTAATGCAGCTTAACCTCGACACCACCAACCCAAAGGTCAGCCTCCAAACGTCTCCCCAACGTCTCCAGCCTGTGCTTCCCCTAAAGCAACGCTTCTGTTCCCCCTTTACCCCATACTGTTTATTATTTATTGATTTATTGTAGCATGCTGCTGTTTATAAAGTGTCTGTTTTGCCAAAGTTTTAAAGGATGCATCTCCCTCACTAACAGTAATATCACAGTTAGATTACAGCAGACGTCTGCCTGACGTTTACAACCAAAACTTTGTTTGAAAAAAGTTAGTTAAATGTCGGTTGAAGGTGTGTGGAATGTTGGATGAATGTTGGGTGAATGTTGGATGAATGTTGGGTGAATGTTGGATGAATGTTGGGTGAATGTTGGATGAATGTTGGGTGAATGTTGGATGAATGTTGGGTGAATGCTGGGTGAATGTTGAATGAATGTTGGATGAATGTTGGGTGAATGTTGGATGAATGTTGGGTGAATGCTGGGTGAATGTTGGATGAATGTTGGATGAATGTTGGGTGAATGTTGGATGAATGTTGGGTGAATGCTGGGTGAATGCTGGGTGAATGTTGGATGAATGTTGGATGAATGTTGGATGAATGTTGGATGAATGTTGGGTGAATGTTGGATGAATGCTGGGTGAATGTTGGGTGAATGCTGGTTGAATGTTGGGTGAATGTTGGGTGAATGCTGGTTGAATGTTGGGTGAATGTTGGGTGAATGTTGGATGAATGTTGGGTGAATGTTGGGTGAATGTTGGATGAATGTTGGGTGAATGCTGGTTGAATGTTGAATGAATGTTGGATGAATGTTGGGTGAATGTTGGATGAATGTTGGGTGAATGTTGGGTGAATGTTGGATGAATGTTGGGTGAATGCTGGGTGAATGTTGGATGAATGTTGGGTGAATGTTGGATGAATGTTGGGTGAATGCTGGTTGAATGTTGAATGAATGTTGAATGAATGTTGGGTGAATGTTGGGTGAATGTTGGATGAATGTTGGGTGAATGCTGGGTGAATGTTGGATGAATGTTGGGTGAATGTTGGATGAATGTTGGATGAATGTTGGATGAATGTTGGGTGAATGTTGGATGAATGTTGGGTGAATGTTGGATGAATGTTGGATGAATTTTGGGTGAATGTTGGATGAATGTTGGATGAATGTTGGATGAATGTTGGGTGAATGTTGGGTGAATGCTGGTTGAAGGTTGAATAAATGTTGTATGAATGTTAGTTGAAAGTTAGTTAAATGTTATGATTGTCCCTCACTAACAGTAATACGGCTGTTATATTACAGCAGACGTCTGCCCGATGTTAACACGCTGTGTTTAGAGCATTCACCAAAAACTTTGGTCTGCTAGGAATTTACACATATTTACATGTGATTTAATTTTTGTTGTGATTATTTTTGGATGTGATTTTTGGATATTAATTTTTGGATGCTTGTTTTGAGTTGTGTGATTTTTGCTCTGCTGGTTGGATGATTATAATATAAATCACTAGTGCATGATGAACTTCAGCCTGAAAACTCCCGCTCGTTTCGGAGGCTGTGATTGGCCGGTGTTTTTCTTCTCCTCTATCATCAGTCGCTTTTTCCTGTTGCGCTGCTCCCCCTCTCTTTCTCTCTTTCTTTCTCTCTCTCTCTCTCTCTCTCTCTCTCTCTCTCTCTCTCTCTCTCTCTCTCTCTGCTGGTTTGTTCTGTATTAGAGTTCTGCTCTCTCTCTCCTCTCGCGTCACTAGAGTGAGATTCTCTCCCACCACCTGCAGAGGAATCTCATGTATATGGACAGCCAGGTGAGAGCCATCTCTCTCTCTTTCTTTTCTCTCTCTCTCTCTCTCTCTCTCTCTCTCTCTTTTCTCTCTCTCCTTTTCCCTATATCTCACATTCTCTCTCTCTCTCCTTCCTCTGTACAGACATCTATCTCTCATCTTTCCATCTTTTTATGACTCTGTTTTTACAGGTGTAGTAGGTTAGTCAGGATACAGTAATATAATGAGTAAAATACTGTAATTTTACAGCAGCAGAATATCACTTTATATAGATGGTTCATTATAGTCAACTGAATGTCTATTAAATATAACTGTTTTAAGGTGAAAGTAAATTATTCTTTATTGAACGTAACTCTAACCCAAACTCTAATCTTAACAGTTTAGGGTTAGTTTTAATATTTTAATTAAGGTTTGAGTTACTGTGGTGGAGGTTAGAGTTAGAGTTAGATCTTTCAGGTATATTTAATATTAAAGGAATGTATTTTGTTGTTAGAGAGTGAAGTTTATTCTGTTTGTGTTTAATTTCTATACTGAAGCTGTGACTTTATATTTCACTATTAATTATAAAAAAAACATTTAATATGTTTGCTGTAATGAAATGTGTGTGTTCTGTTGGGGAGCAGTTTTTTAGATTTTATATTCTGTATTTTCTGCAGTTTTTGACAGATTTTTAAGGTTTTACATTTTTAATGTAAAAATACAGTTCAGTTTTCTGACTGAAGATCTGATTAATATTTACAGTACTGTTATCAATTTCTTGTGTTGTTTGTTTGCCTGTTTGTTTTTTTACTCAGGAAGCATGGGTTAATATCTCTTACTAATGTAATTTATTCACTTTATTAATACAGTATTAAAATGATCTGCTGCTGAGATATTAAACCAGTCTTAGTATTTTAAAATGATCTTAAAAAATTAGCAAAACACCATAATTTAACATTTTAGTTAATTTGATTAAAAGTTGAGATCTATTTTAACTGTAAAAAATCCAGCACTGATAATATTGATGATTTTTATTACTTTTATTCTGATAATTTGTTGTGTGGGTCTGTACTTGTATCTGAACTTGTAAAATGTGTTAAATAAGATTTTCGAGGAGCAGAAACACATTCTGTACCTCAAACTATCAATCTTTCAGTCTTTTCTTTCTTAAAAGCTGCTTTTATAAGTGAGTTTTAGCTGTTTAGAAGCTGATGGTTGTTATTAATCATGATGATCATGTTGGCTGGGTTGTATTAATGAGGAATCGGAGGGTTTTATTATTCTGCTGTTTCTATTTTTTTGTGTTTTGTTTTGATTATTTATTGATTAGTGATTATTCACATTGTCCTGCAGCTTTATCAGTATAATAAAACCTGCTAAAGCTGCAGGAAAGCAGTTTTCTGTAACTTTTTTATAACACAGCATTTTCTGAAAGCCGTATTGTGATCCAGCAAAACAGACGAAGCCTAGAATAGAAAAAGTTCTAATATAATGAATTATCGTATTTTTTGTATTATAAGCTGCACTTAAAATCTTTACATTTTCCCAAAAATCATCAGAGCTCCTTATAATCCGGTGCTCCTTATGTATGAATTCTATCAGTCAGGTATTAAGGAGCAGTAAAGCCACTCCACTGAAGTACAGAGTTATACAGGAGATTCAATTTAGTTCTCCAACACTATAACTGGGAGCAGCATTAGCAACTGCACTAAGCGCTAGCTCTTTCCCTACTTAGAAGTGAGTATATTGGACTGTAGCCTGCTGCTAACCCTGGCTAGCACTGCTGGAGCAGTATTAGCATTAGCTGCTAACCACGCTAAGTGCTAGTTAACTCTTTTGCCATTCAGCGTTTAAGTATATTGGACTGTAGCCTTTCAGTTTACCGTGTTAAAATAAGCTACGTGAGATGAACCACTAGCTAATATCACCCTGGCTTACCAGAACACTCAGGGTTCCTCAGTGTAGTTCTGTCGGGTGGCATTAACTAGTGCTAATCACTTATGCTAATGCTGCTGCAACCAGCCTTAGTAGAAATCTGGAATTCTAAGTTTACTGTAAACAAACAGAAGTGCTTTACTCACCCTAATAAACAGTTTTCCGCGCTCATTTCACTTGCGTTTTATAGTGCAAAAAATACGGTTAAAAATAAAAAAAAGTGTTATGGACTTTTTTTCTAAATTACTTGGTTTGGTACAATGGTACACTCACACACACACACACTCACACACACTCTTGTGATTTGTATCAGTGCTTTTCTGTGCTGAATGCTCTTCCTCCTCCTCCTCCTCCTCATTTATACCAGATGAAGGAGAATGAGCCGATAATCTTCATGATTCACACTATGATTGAGAACTCTGCTCCAAGGCCTCAACTATACCAGCAAGTAAGGTCTTGATGTGACACGTTTATATGCTCCTCCCCCCGAACCATCGAGCCCCGCCCACTGCCCCGCCTCCCGGACGCATCCCTCACGGCCTCATCCAGTGTCGGGTGTACCGCAGCACATCCCATCCCTCTGTTTTTGGGTTTTTGGGTTTGTCTGGATGTTTTTGTGTTGAGGTTGTTGTTATTTTGGTGGTGTTAGCATGGCTTTATTGTATTGTATGGTCTAAACCACCATGCAAACGTCCAATCAGCTGCCGGAATGATCACTCCATCCCCAACCATCCGCGATTTACCATTCATTCATGCTAGCAGCCATGTGGTAGGGCTGTTCCAGGGTCACGTGGGACAAGGTCACTTACAGCGGCTTGCAAAAGTATTATTTTCTCACCTTAAAATCATAAACTTCTGTTTTGTATTGATATTTTAAGTGATAGACCAGCAGAAAGTAGCTCATAACTGTATTTAACAAACTATTCAGCTCCCTTTACTCTGAAACTCTTAAACACAATCCAGTGCAATCAATCAATTAATCAATTACCTTTAAAAGTCTTAATTTAATGAGTTAATAGAGTTAATCCAGCTGTGTATAATAATTTAATCTCACTATAAATGCAGCTGTTCTGTGAAGGTCTCAGTGGTTTGTTAGTGAACACTAGTAAACAAACATGAAGCATCATGAAGACCAAGAAGGAAGATAAACTAAAGAGATAAAGTTGTGGAGAAGGTAAAGTTTAAATCAGGGTTCGGTTATAAAAACAAATCTCAAGCTTTCATCATCCCAATCAGCTCTGTTCCTCCAATCCATCATCCAAAAACCAATAAACCTGAAACAGTTACTCTACTAAAACTGTTTCTACAAACCAACCAAGATATGAACCAACCATCCACCCAAACTAACAGATCCAGCAAGGAGAGCACTGATCAGAGCAGCAGCCGAGACCCATGATCACTCTGGAGGAGCTGCAGAGATCCACAGATCAGGTGGATCAGGACAATCTGTTCACAGGACAACTAGAAGTCCTGCTCTCCACAAATCTGATCTTTATGGAAGAGTGGAAGAAGAAAAACATTGTTGAAAGAAAGATGTAAGAAGTTCTGTTTGTACAGCAAACATGGAAGAAGATTCTGTTCTCAGATCAGACTGATGTTAAACTTTTTGGCTTAAATTTAAAGAGCTAAAGCGTGATATGTGTGGCGGGAAAAAAGTAACACTGCTCATCATCCTGAACACACCATCTGTGAAAACTGTGAAACATGGTGGAGGCAGCAGCATGCTGTGGGGATGAGCTTTACTTCAGCAGGGACAGATTTAGGAAGCTGAAAAACAATATGAATATAAATCCAACTGCCAGTCCATCTCATTAGGTTTATCTTTATCTGGCATTTCATGAAGGTAAAACACAAAATATGATTATATTATTTCAGCGTTGGTCTATCACTTTAAATAAAGGTGATAATGTTTTTATTTACTTTTGCGAGTCGCTGTATCTGGAGAGAATGAGTGTCTGGATGAGTGTTTTTAAAAGCTGTTTTAAAAGTGTTTAATAGTGTTTAAAGTCGTGTATAATTGGTGAGTGAAGAGTGATTTTAGGAGTGAGGTTCTCCCGCTGTCAGCCGGAGAGTGAGTGATTTAACTCCGGCGTTTTGCTGCAGTTTTATTAGTCATGCTAGGTCTGGTTTGATGGATTCGGCCGGGGGAACAGTAGTAATTAGTGCCGGGTTGCCAGAACCACACCTTCAGCAAAACCCACTGAGAACATCCTCCCAACAACTGCATTTCCTGTCTGCTGTCTGCTGCAGTGAGCCAGAGGGTGGACAGGGCTTCAACCAAAAGGGTTTATTCATTTGTTTATTCTTTTATTTGTTTGTTTGTTTTTTGGATGGTTTATTTCAGGGGTCGGCAATTGAGTTTGGCTGCAGGTCAGATATTGTCTAATATCAAATTCAGATATTTTGTAAAATGAAGTGTAATGTGATAGAGCTACAGACTAGTAGCTCTCCAGCCCAGAGGGTTGTTGAACCCAGTTGCAGAACAGATGATCTCAAAGCAGGTAAACCCAAGAAGAAAGAAAGGAAAAAATAAATAAATAAATAAACACACAGCTCCTCACGCAGGATCGAACCTGTGTAGTCAGGTTCCCACTCCAATACACTACCACTGCCCCAGCTAGTGAATTG
This sequence comes from Astyanax mexicanus, assembly GCF_023375975.1. Taxonomy (NCBI): domain Eukaryota; kingdom Metazoa; phylum Chordata; class Actinopteri; order Characiformes; family Acestrorhamphidae; genus Astyanax; species Astyanax mexicanus. The sequence continues at coordinate 300,296 of NC_064409.1, forward strand.
GGACACGGCCTGGAAAAAACAAACTGAGATCCTGAGAACGGGGAGACAGAGAGAGAGACAGGGGAGGAATGTAAACACAAGCTCACCAGAGAAGCTTTTTATATATTATATATTTTTTATTATATATTATCGTTCATTATAGTTCAAACAAACAACCGCACAGCCACATGTTTCGTGCTTGCAGGCCACCAATTGCCGACCTCTGGTTTATTACTATTTTTATTATTATTATTTATTATTATTTATTTATTACTACACTGCCTGGCTAAAATAAAAAAGGGCACACTATAACATTTAGTTTGATTTTTAGTTGATTGCGTGACGCTGAATTCACTGTGGTGTTGTTTCTATAATCTTCTGCAACGTCACAAGATTTATTTAATCCAGTGCTGCATTAATTATTAATTTTTCACCAAGATCTTCAGCAGCATTGATGATGGTAGAGTCTGACCAACCGCTGCACAAAGCAGCTCTTCTCCATCCAGCACTTTATCCCAAAGATTCTCAATGAGGTTAAGATCTGGACTCTGTGGTGAACTCTCTCTCAATCCATGTGTGAAAATGATAAATGATGATCTCATGCTCCCTGAACCCTGAACTCTTTCACAATTCCAGCACCATCAATCCTGATATTGTTCATCTTGGAATATGAAGAAAAATTAATCCATTGATGGAAGAATAATCTGCTCTATATTCAGTTTATTCAGGTAGAGTCAGCTGGCCTCATTCTTTCAGCACATACTGTTACTGAACCTAAACCTGCAGAACAACTGCAGCATCAACCAACCAACACATCATTTACTCACTTACATCCAGGAGGAGACTTTTATTTTGGCCAGGCAGTGTAATAATAGTGTAATAATAGTGTAATAATAGTGTAATAATAGTGTAATAATAGTGTATCTGTGTTTGAGAGGTGAGATCTTGCTGATTTCTCTCCTCTGCTCAGTTTATCTTCCGGATCCTCGTCTCTCCATCTGTTTCTCCCTCCGTCCTCCTCTCTTTGTTCTGCACCAGATACATGTAGTGAATGTTTCACACTCACTTTCGTACGCTGGTGACACACCGCTGCTGTTCCTCTGCCACTTTTAGATCACGTCCTCGTGTAAAAGTGCTGCACTGACCTCCCATCGCTGCACTCCTGCATCCGTACCATTAACTATTCAACAGTCTGTGTCTGAAACAGAGGATTCACCCGTCTCTCTGTCTTTACCTGTTTCTCCTCATATCCGCTAACGTTTCTCTGATTCTGCTATTTATAGGTTTATATTTGAGTAAAATGAACATTGTTGTTTTATTCTATAAACTACAAACAACATTTCTCCCAAATTATAAATAAAAATATTCTCATTTAGAGCATTTATTTACAGAAAATGAGAAATGACTGAAATAACAAAAAAGATGCAGAACTTTCAGACCTCAAATAATGCAAAGAAAACAAGTTCATATTCATAAAGTTTTAAGAGTTCAGAAATAATCAATATTTGGTGGAATAATCCTGGTTTTTAATCACAGTTTTTTTCATGCATCTTGGCATCATGTTCTCCTCCACCAGTCTTACACACTGCTTTTGGATAACTTTATGCTGCTTTACTCCTGGTGTAAAAATTCAAGCAGTTCAGTTTGGTGGTTTGATGGTTTGTGATCATCCATCTTCCTCTTGATTATATTCCAGAGCTTTTCAATTTGATAAAATCAAAGAAACTCATCATTTTTAAGTGAAATCTGTATATAGTGTCACACAAAAAGCTCATATTATCTCCAACATATCAAAATAACTACTTTCTAGGAGATGGATTAAACTTTTTTTAAATGTTGATGGCTGTCCAAATCAAAAGGTTTTTATATTCTGATCTTCTCATCTTAATATGTACAATTTATTTTTGTAGTTTTTTATTTGGACTACTGTTTATTAGTACATAAATATTTATCATTTAAAGCATTATATAATGTTTATAACAAGATATTATTATATTAATACAAGATATTATTTAATCTCTTATCAGTGTTTATTACTTTAAATAGGTGCTGTTGTTTTTTTGTGATCATTACTGTAAAGTGTTTTAAAGATTGTTAAATAAATTAGGTTCTGATTTCTCATTTGTTCAGTTTATAATTTTATAAGCGTCTGAATAATTTCAGATCTGCATCTTACATTTTACATTATTTCTTTTATTTCACTCGTTAATATGTTATCGTTCATAACGACGTATTTGTTGAAGTGTGAGTTTTTATTATGATGTGTATGATATATAATGTGTGTGTGTGTGTGTATGATATATAATTTGTATGTGTGTGTGTGATATATAATGTGTGTGTGTGTGTGTATGATATATAATTTGTATGATATATATAATGTATTGTAGAGCAGGTTGTTAGTGATGTTGTTTGGCTGTGTTTTAGATGAGTCCTGAAGATTACAGAGAAAACACTTACCCATACAGACCTGAGGAGCTGGATGTGGACGTGAGTTCAGTATTTAGTGTTTATTAAAATATTAAAAATACCTTAAACTTCATTAATAAACTCACACGCTTTCATTAAACCTTTAGATATGATCAGAGTTTTATGAAAAGCTACTCGGGAGCTGTCTCAGAAAGAGTTCTTGATGTTTCACTAGAGCTCTATATCTGCTGCTGTCACTTACGAGCTAATTACATTATTTAAACTCAGAATTTGTTCTTCTTATTGTCTATTTAAGACAGATTTTTTTTATTAGGATAAATATTGTAAAATATTCATTATTATACACACACTGTGGTTAGAGCTGATTGGTCAGTGTTATTTTTACGGTTTTAAATGAAGAAATTTTAATTTGTGTTTCAGACTAAACTGAGTCGACTGTGTGAACAGGGTAAAGTGGTCCGAACCCAAGAGGAGAAACTCCAGCAGCTCCACAGAGAGAAGGTACAACTCAACTCAACTCAACTTAAAACTGCTCAAAACAACTTAAAATATCTCAAAACAGAAAATGCTCAAAACAAAACATCTCAAATCAGCTGAAAACAGTTTAAAACGTCTCAAAACAGAACAAAACGTCTCTAAAGGTTTCAGAACAGCTCAAACCTGCTTAAAAACATAGATTTTGAGTTTAATGTTTGATGGTTATTGAGCAGCATGATTGTCATTTAGATGTTTGATGTTTGATGATTGATGTTTGATGTTTGATGATTATTGTTTGTTTGATGATTATTGAGCAGAATGATTGTGATGTTTGATGACTGATGATTATTGTTTGATGATTATTGTTTGTTTGATGTTTGATGATTGTTGTTTGATGATTATTGAGCAGAATGATTGTGATGTTTGATGATTGATGTTTGATGATTGATGTTTGATGATTGTTGTTTGATGATTATTGAGCAGAATGATTGTGATGTTTGATGATTGATGATTATTGTTTGTTTGATGTTTGATGATTATTGAGCAGCACACTCTGGAGACGGCTCTGCTGTCGGCGAGTCAGGAGATCGAGATGAGCGCTGAGACCTCGGCGGCGGTGCAGAGCGTCATACAGCAGCGGGACGTCCTGCAGAGCGGCCTGCTCAGCACCTGCAGAGAACTGTCCCGAGTAAACGCTGTGAGTAACGTCCTGCTATCACCTAATATCCTACTATAGCATCCTGCTGTCACCTAACATCCTGCTATCACTTAAAGTCCTGTTATCACCTTTAATTATAGTGTTTAAATGGTTAAATGTTTAGAACTGAGCTGTAGAAGCTAAAATCCTCTTTTAACAGGAGTTAGTTTAGTTTTATCTCCAGCTCTAATCCTAAATCTCTCCTACATTCAGTAAATAAATAAAATCAGATAAATGAAGACAGATTCACACACTGTCCTGTAGTGATGATCTCAGGATAATCAGTGATGATCTCAGGATAATCAGTGATGATCTCAGGATAATCAGTGATGATCTCAGGATAATCAGTGTGTTATTTATAAACTTCATTAAAGAGTTAAAGTGAAGAACAGAGTTCTGTAAGGAGTTCCTTTGGGTTAATGTGTTTAACTCCAGATGAAAGGAGAGTGAGTGCAGCAGGGTGTTTGTGTATAATAGTGAACATTGATGGTGAACAGTGTGATTAATGTGTAGGAGCTGGATCGGAGCTGGAGAGAGTATGATAAGCTGGAGGCTGATGTTACTCTGGCTAAGAGGAACCTGCTGGAGCAGCTGGAGGCTCTCGGGAGTCCACAGGTACAATTCTGAATTAAACTTCTGAATTCCTTAAATCATGAGTTAAAAGTAATTTATTATTATACCACAGTTAGTTCCGACCCTGCAATGTGATTGGCTGAGAGGTGTTCTATGTGTGCCGTTATCAGCCGGTAATGCACTGTAACCGAAGATCTCCTTATATTACTCCACCACATACAGGTAACCTAGCAGCGATGCAGCGCTTACAAACCGAACAGCACAGCTACAAACAGAGCAGCAATGGAACTATTTTAACTGGTGGAGTTTTTATAACCAAACAGATCCTATTTTCTCCTCCTCTTTAACTCTTTAAAGTGTTTTAATAAACAGTGATAATGGAACTGTGGTATAATCACAAAAATACACTAGAGATAGCACGAACATCAAGTGTATTATTGCTTAAATATGTGTGAGGTAATTAAATAAATAATAAAAATAATTTTAAAAAATGTGTGTGTGTGTGTTTGTGTGTGTGTGTGTGTGTGTGTGTGTGTGTGTGTGTGTTCACTCTCAGACGGAGCCGCCCAGTCAGCAGCACGTTCAGATTCAGAAGGAGTTGTGGAGAATTCAGGACGTGATGGAGGCGCTCGGTAAAAACAAGCCAAAGAGAAGCACAGAACCCAGTGAGCATCACACTGCCTCATCTGCATACTAACACACACACACACACTACACACACAAACACACACACTCACTACACACACACACACACACACACACAAACACACACACTACACACACACTACACACTATAAACACACACACACACACACACTACACACTATAAACACACACACACACACACACACACACACACTACACACACACTACACACTATAAACACACACACACACACACTACACACTATAAACACACACACACACACACACACACACACACTACACACTATAAACACACACACACACACACACTACACAGCGTTTATTTACAGCAGCAGCAGAAGCAGGTTTCAGTCCTGCAGTTTCTCACTTCACAGATTTCAGTATTATTCCTGCATCAGTACACAGTTAATATACATGATTAATTAATGATTATTTGCTGAATTAAAGTCATTAACACACAGATTCATACAGAACAGCTACAGAGACAGTGCCTTCAGGAACCCAGGAGTCATTGCTCTATGAATTATGTGTGTTTTTTAATGTTTTTTAATGTATTTTATAAAACATATAGAGTTTGTAATTTATATAATTGATATAAATTAGTAAACGACTTGGTCCAGTATAGTTCTGTAACTCCTGATCGCCAGCAAATACATGTAGAAAAATCCTGCAAATTAATAAATAGTCTAGAAAAAACGCTAGATAATATCGCTCTGGTTTACAGGAACACTAGCGGTTAGCTGCTAATGCTAATGCTGCTGCACCCAGCCTTAGTGTAAATCTGTAAATCTAAGCTTACTGTAAAATAAACTGAAGAGCTTTACTCACCCAAATAAACAGTTTTCAGGAGAGAAATCCATGTAGAGATTTAAGATTTACAGTTTTGTTTACTTAACTTAGCTTTACTTAACTTAGTTAACTTACTTAGTGAATCTACTGAAAACTGCAGTTTTTGTTTGACATTTGCAAAGTAATAATAAATAATGACATGAATGTTGCAGCAATATGGAGCTTTAAAAATCTGTGTAATGTTGAACCTCATGCTGAAACTCCTTTACCTGCAGGTTTTCCAGGAGCAAATCCAATCTCCAGCCTTCAGAAAAGTGAGGTGAGCTTCAGCTTCTCTTTAGCAGCACTAAACTCTAAACACATTTCAGTACAGATCTGAGGTTGTTCAGGTTTTTAAACATGCAGTTTAAAGTTCTGGAAATATATTTATATTTATGCTATTTGTTGAAATCTGTTGTGTAAAGAACATATGTAAATTATCAGTTCATCATTTCAGTAATATACCAAACCTTTTTACAAATTAACCCTTCAATCAAAGGCTTTATTTTTATTGGTTGTAGTTTTAGTATTAATAGTGTGTAATATTAAATTATAGAGTCTACAGCTAACTGTGCATGCTTATGATTATATGGTGAATTATTATTATTATTATTATTATTATTATTATTATTATTATTATTATTATTATTATTATTATTATCCTTTCACCTAGTTTTTAATTGTTTTGCCACAATAAGAGTAAGAATGTTTCATCAAGAATGGACCAATAGAAATGCTCCAAAATGTCTTAAGTCTTTTTATCTTCCTTACTCTCTATTATAAATTTGCTATGTGTGCAGATACAAGGCTTTTGTTCTGATTTTTTTCTTATATTTTTCCTGATTTTTTTCTGATATTTTTCCTGATTTTATCAGTATTTTCTGCTTGTATAGATCCACTACTAAATTAATACAAAGATTAATACAAAACTAAATAGTGTCCTATATAATGAACACATGCTGCTCAACCAAGTCAGCGTTTTTTTCAGTGTAAAGCACTGATAGAGCTGAGTCTCGGTTAGTGTTCTGGTTCTGGTTCTGGTGTTTAAATTGAATCTGTTTAAATACAGTTAAAGCGCGCTCCCCAGCTTCTCTATAATCTCAGCTGGTTTCAGTCGGATATTGTTTCGGTCTGTAGGAGTCCGACTCCGCCCCCCCGCGTCCTCCTCTCCCCCAGGTGTATGAGGGTGGTGATCGCCCGAGCGGGCACGCCCCGCCCTGCCCCGGCTCGGCCCCGCCCCCCACACCTCGCACCACCCCGCACCGGCCGGAGGACCGCAAAGCTGCCCAGAGAAACGGTGCCCACAGCGTAAGAGCTGCTGAACCCCCCCCCCCCCCCCCACATCATCATCTGTACAATCCCCACGTTACGTTCACATCCATCTTTAATTTAATTTATTTTAATACTGTAATACAGGGGTATCATTCGAGATCACTCGAGAAGACGTGATTTTGGATTGGATAGAGATTGGATGCATTTTTTTCTCCCAGCATCAGCATCACTGATTTTTGCTCCTTTTCAATTTATTTTTGTTTAAATATTTTAGCATTCATGTTTTTGTTTTATCAGAAACCTGATTCATCTTCACGTCTGCATGATGTTCACTTTATTTATTCCAACCATAAAACCCTTTTACACATCTGTTGGAGAGAGAGAGAGTGAGAGAGTGAGGGGGTGATGTAGTGGGGAGTGAGCTAATGAGTAAGGTAATACGTTTGGTAGTGAGTAAGGTAGTGGGTGTTAACAGCAGAATATTAACTGTGCCATTCTTAATGCAGGGTTTGGACTACAGGCTGTATAAGAGTGAGGTAGTATAGTGAGGTAGTGAGTGAGTGAGGTAGTGAGGTAGTGTAGTGATTATATTAAGTGTGATGTTTTCTCATGCAGGGTCCGGACTACAGGCTGTATAAGAGTGAGGTAGTATAGTGAGGTAGTGAGGTAGTGTGTGAGGTAGTGAGGTAGTGTAGTGATTATATTAAGCGTGCTGTTTCTCGTGCAGGGTCCGGACTACAGGGAGGTAGTGAGGTAGAGTAGTGAGGTAGAGTAGTGAGGTAGAGTAGTGAGGTAGAGTAGTGAGGTAGTGTGTGAGGTAGTGAGGTAGTGTAGTGATTATATTAACTGTGCCGGTTCCTCGTGCAGGGTCCGGACTACAGGCTGTATAAGAGTGAGGTAGAGTAGTGAGGTAGTGAGGTAGTGTGTGAGGTAGTGTGTGAGGTAGTGAGGTAGTATAGTGATTATATTAAGCGTGCCGTTTCCTCGTGCAGGGTCCGGACTACAGGCTGTATAAGAGTGAGGTAGTATAGTGAGGTAGTGTGTGAGGTAGTGTGTGAGGTAGTGTAGTGATTATATTTCTCGTGCAGGGTCCGGACTACAGGCTGTATAAGAGTGAGGTAGTGAGGTAGTGTAGTGAATGAGGTAGTGAGGTAGAGTAGTGAGGTAGAGTAGTGAGGTAGTATAGTGAGGTAGTGAGGTAGTGTGTGAGGTAGTGAGGTAGTGTAGTGATTATATTAACTGTGCCGGTTCCTCGTGCAGGGTCCGGACTACAGGCTGTATAAGAGTGAGGTAGAGTAGTGAGGTAGTGAGGTAGTGTGTGAGGTAGTGTGTGAGGTAGTGAGGTAGTATAGTGATTATATTAAGCGTGCCGTTTCCTCGTGCAGGGTCCGGACTACAGGCTGTATAAGAGTGAGGTAGTGAGGTAGTGTAGTGAATGAGGTAGTGAGGTAGTGTGTGAGGTAGTGAGGTAGTGTAGTGATTATATTAACTGTGCCGGTTCCTTGTGCAGGGTCCGGACTACAGGCTGTATAAGAGTGAGGTAGAGTAGTGAGGTAGAGTAGTGAGGTAGAGTAGTGAGGTAGTGTAGTGAGGTAGTGTAGTGAGGTAGTGTAGTTAGGTAGTGTGTGAGGTAGTGAGTGAGGTAGTGAGCTAGTATAGTGAGTGAGGTAGTGAGGTAGTATAGTGATTATATTAAGCGTGCTGTTCCTTGTGCAGGGTCCGGACTACAGGCTGTATAAGAGTGAGGTAGTGAGTGAGGTAGTGAGTGAGGTAGTGTGTGAGGTGTGTGAGGTAGTGAGGTAGTATAGTGATTATATTTCTCGTGCAGGGTCCGGACTACAGGCTGTATAAGAGTGAGGTAGAGTAGTGAGGTAGAGTAGTGAGGTAGTGTGTGAGGTAGTGAGGTAGTATAGTGATTATATTTCTCATGCAGGGTCCGGACTACAGGCTGTATAAGAGTGAGGTAGTGTAGTGAGGTAGTGAGTGAGGTAGTGTGTGAGGTAGTGTGTGAGGTAGTGAGGTAGTATAGTGATTATATTTCTCGTGCAGGGTCCGGACTACAGGCTGTATAAGAGTGAGGTAGTGAGTGAGGTAGTGTGTGAGGTGTGTGAGGTAGTGAGGTAGTATAGTGATTATATTTCTCGTGCAGGGTCCGGACTACAGGCTGTATAAGAGTGAGGTAGTGAGTGAGGTAGTGAGTGAGGTAGTGAGTGAGGTAGTGTGTGAGGTAGTGAGGTAGTATAGTGATTATATTTCTCGTGCAGGGTCCGGACTACAGGCTGTATAAGAGTGAGGTAGTGAGTGAGGTAGTGAGTGAGGTAGTGAGTGAGGTAGTGAGTGAGGTAGTGTGTGAGGTAGTGAGGTAGTATAGTGATTATATTTCTCGTGCAGGGTCCGGACTACAGGCTGTATAAGAGTGAGCCGGAGCTCACCACGGTGGCGGAGGTGGACGAGAGTAACGGGGAGGAGAAATCTGAACAGTCTGCTGATAAAGATCCTCCCGGTACTAAAGGTACTAAAGGTTCTCTCACACCTCCTCACTAATCTACACTCCAGAACCGTCTGATCCTCACTCTGATCCGTGCGTATCACTATTCCCGTTAGGAATGCCGTATCCTGTTGGGATCGTGAGCCCCAGGACTAAATCTCAGATGCCGGAGTCCTCCACCATCGCCTCGTACGTCACCCTGAGGAAGAACAAGAAACCTGACCCCAGAACAGTACGTTCACCTTCAGATACACCTATCACTTCCTGAAATTCACTGATTTTACTATTTAATATTTGAGTAAAATGAACATTGTTGTTTTATTCTATAAACTACAGACAACATTTCTCACAAATTACAAATAAAAATATTCTCATTTAGAGAATTTATTTACAGAAAATGAGAAATGACTGAAATAACAAAAAAGATGCAGAACTTTCAGACCTCAAATAATGCAAAGAAAACAAGTTCATATTCATAAAGTTTTAAGAGTTCAGAAATAATCAATATTTGGTGGAATAATCCTGGTTTTTAATCACAGTTTTTTTTCATGCATCTTAGCATCATGTTCTCCTCCACCAGTCTTACACACTGCTTTTGGATAACTTTATGCTGCTTTACTCCTGGTGCAAAAATTCAAGCAGTTCAGTTTGGTGGTTTGATGGTTTGTGATCATCCATCTTCCTCTTGATTATATTCCAGAGGTTTTTAATTTGGTAAAATCTAAGAAACTCGACATTTTTAAATAGTCTCTTATTACAGAGCTGTATGTATTGAGTGATTAATGAGTTATTAATTGATGGTGATTGGACGGTGAGTGTATATTAAAGGGGTGTGTTTGTGATCAGGACCGCCCCCACAGTGCGGTGGAGCACATGGTGGAGGGAGCTCGGCAGCGGATGAGTGTGGAGGAGCAGATGGAGAGAATCCGGCGGCACCAGCAGGGGGCGCTACGAGAGCGCGAGAGGAGGAGAGAGGAGGGAGCGCTCTCACACAGTCACTCCTTCACTAAAGACCATTCCTACTACTATACCCTGCAGGTACTTATACCACACACACACACACACACACACACACATACTGCATACACACACACACACACACACACAAACACTGCACACACACACACACACACTCACACTGCATACACACACACACACACACATACTGCATACACACACTCACACTGCACACACACACATACTGCATACACACACACACACACACACACAAACACTGCACACACATACTGCATACACACACTCACACTGCACACACACACATACTGCATACACACACACACACACACACACAAACACTGCACACACACACACACACACACACACTGCATACACACACACACACACACATACTGCATACACACACACACACACACATACTGCATACACACACACACTCACACTCACACTGCACACACACACACACACACACACACACACAAACACTGCACACACATACTGCATACACACACTCACACTGCACACACACACATACTGCATACACACACACACACACACACACAAACACTGCACACACACACACACACACACACACACTGCATACACACACACACACACACATACTGCATACACACACACACACACACATACTGCATACACACACACACTCACACTCACACTGCACACACACACACACACACACTCACACTGCACACACACACACACACACACACACACACACACACACACACACTTCCCTCACCATTTATCACACAGTCACTCCTTCACTAAAGATCATTCCTACTACTATACCCTGCAGGTACTTATACCACACTACCCTCCACGTACATGTCTGCGTGTACCTGTCTCACTGCGTGAACCTGTCTCACTGTGTGTACCTGTCTCACTGCGTGTACCTGTCTCACTGCGTGAACCTGTCTCACTGCGTGAACCTGTCTCACTGCGTGAACCTGTCTCACTGCGTGTATCAGACGTGCTCGAGGAGCTCGATGTCGGCAGCTGAAGAGCTGGAGGGCAGAAGGAAGGAGGTGTTACCTGTAGGAGAGGCGGAGCTAATGAGACGAGTGGCCACGCCTAAAGAAAAGGTAGAGCAGCACCGTCCCCCTGAGATCCTGAGATCCTGCAGTTATTATCTCAGGATGTAGAGGATGTGGTTTATTCAGGTTCTGCTGCTGTTTTTCAGGATCAGACTGAGATTCTGAAAGAGAGGAAAAGCCCAGAGATCCACCTGCTGAGATCACCTGACCACCTCACACCCCTCCCCACTGAAAACAGGTACTGAATGAACAAGTGTGTGAGCGAGCGTGAGCGTAATTGTGAGTTGCGTGAGTTGGCATGAGCAAGCTAGTGAGTGTGTTATTGTGAGCTGGCATTAGTGAACATGTGATTAATATGGGTTTTTGTGAGTGTGTGAGTGTGTGAGTGGACATTAGCATTAACGAGTGTGTGAGTGTAAGCGAGTGCGTGAGCAGCATGAGTGTGAACGAGTGCGTGATTTGGAGTGAGCGAGTGTGAGTTTTTTTGAGTGAGTGAGTGTGTGAGTAGGAGTGAGCGTGAGCGAGTGTGTGAGTGGGCATGAGTGTGAACTTGTGTATGAGTGTAAGCGAGTGTGTGAGTGGGCGTGAGCAGCATGAGCGCGAACTTGTGTGTGAACAGGTGTGTGATTTGGAGTGAGCGAGTGCGTGAGTAGGAGTGGGTGTGAGCGTGAGCGAGTGCATGGGTGAGTGTGTTTTTTAAAAAGTGAACGATTGCGTGAGCGTGCGTGAGTTTTTTTAAAGTGAGCGAGTATTTGAGTGGGCGTAAGCGTGAACGATTGCGTGAGTTTTTTGTGCGTGTGTTCATGCACGTGTGAGCACACGGCTGTTGTGTGCTGTAACTCCTGTGTGTTCAGTGTGCAGACAGCAGTAATGGTGCGAGTGGGAACGGAGGAGGAGGAGGAGGAGGAAGAGGAAAAGCTCTCTGATCAAAACCAAGATCAAATAATTAAAGACTCGTTTGATCTGACCCCCTCTAAACTCGGGACTCTGGTTTCAGGTGAGAGGAAGCACGTGTGCACTACTGGTGAAACAGACTTGCGTTTTAGTGAAACATGAAAACGAGTGTGAACATCATAAAAACAACAGGCTTACAGAAGCTCTCCTCAGCACCGCCGTCCTGAAATTAAATGTAAAAATAGTGATTTGTTTGCACGAGTAACTCTATGCCCCAATCACTAACATTATAAGACAGTTTGGAGCTTCGGCTAAAAGCTCTGTATTTGTGGATTCTGTGGGAGAACAGAGGTGGAGGATTTTCTACAGAACTTTATACTCGTTTTTATGTTTCACTAAATGATAAAACACATCCTCAGCTGTCCTGCCTATATAAGAGAATTTTACTACCAAAACAGAACAAAGAAAAAAAACGTCATTTTTGGGGAAAAAAAAAACAGGGAATATATATATATTTTTTTTTATCACATCTTAAAATCAAACACTGAATTTAATAAATATATAGCGAGATATATTTCCCTTATTGTGCTAAAACCTTTAAACAGTTTTACTCTGTCTGGATATATAAAACCAAGTGTACGCCTCAAATATGAATGCTAAATATATGCTAAAGTGGAAATAAAAGCCCAAAAACCAACCAACCAATCATTCATTACAACTTTTATTTCACACCAGATTTGTACTTTATTAACAGTTTAAAACATGCAGAAGTTTGGGCTCAGTAATTAAAACATCTGTTAAAAATGTAAAATCTGTACAGAGTAAAAGATGACGTGATTTCCAGAAGAAAAAAATATGTCTCTTTTTTATTTTAACCAAAATGACACTTTTTTTTCCATCTTTTACTATTTTAATTTGCACTAATATGAAACAGACGCTGTTGTTCTGCTCATTTGAGGTCTGTGTCTCGTGCTTAAAATGCAGAGAATAATATTTTATTTATATTTAGTCTTTAAATCTGTTTAAACTCAGACTGTGTGTGTTTTATAAGGTGTTTCCTGTTTATATTCACTCTGTATTTTAAGCATCTGTCTCCTGATTGGTGCGTTTGTTTGTGTAATTGTACGTTTGTGTGACGTGTGTAATTAACGTGTGTAATTAACGTGTGTAATTAACGTGTGTAATTAACGTGTGTGTGTGTTTGTGGACTTGCTGTGTTTAATGGTCTGCAGTGAACAGCCTGTCCAGTCCTCCAGCGTCTCCCGGCTCGTCTCCTCCGTGTCCTCAGCTCCCCGACGGATCACACTTCATGTGTGTGTAGTGAAGAATCAGTACAGTAAGAGTTCACCATCAGAATCACTCCTTTAAACTCAGCAGCATAAAGTTATCCAAAAGCAGTGTGTAAGACTGGTGGAGGAGAACATGATGCCAAGATGCATGAAAAAAAAACTGTGATTAAAAACCAACCAGGATTATTCCACCAAATATTGATTATTTCTGAACTCTTAAAACTTTATGAATATGAACTTGATTGTTTTCTTTGTATTATTTGAGGTCTGAAAGTTCTGCATCTTTTTTTTTTGTTATTTCAGACATTTCTCATTTTCTGTAAATAAATGCTCAAAATATACATATATATATATATATCAAGACGTGACCGTTTCTATAACAGAGGAAAAAAATGCAGCAGTAATTATTATTTTCTTATTTAGGAAAATGATTATCTACAGAAGTCCATGACCAATTCTAACCTTCCATATTTAACCCAGTAATCCGATCAGATTTGGAAACACAATTAGAAATAATAACAGATAAGCATGTTGTGTTTTATGTTTTATAATTGATTACAAAAGCTGCTTCTTCCTGATACTAAACTATAAAATACTGTCCAAAAGACTGTAAATATCAGTAAATATAAAAAATGATTTGGGGAAACGCAGCTTACTTATAAATCTTGCATATTTTAACACTCATGCATTTATAACCTGTATAATCATTAATAACAGATCATGAGATTCACAAATTCACTATTCAAACTAACTGTTCATAATTCAGTATAATGAGAAAAATGATGTTTTAAGATTTTATTTAGGGCTAAAAATGCCCTAAATACCTTCTGTTACACCTTTTACATAAAAACACTGCTTAGCATGACATGTTGCTAACAGCTAACAGCCTGAGGCTAATCGTTTCATGTTTCATCAATCTGCTGATGCTTAAACTTATGAACCTATTTATATTTCACTATATTCCTGCATTTATATGATCTAAAGCATCATGAGATTTTTTTTACTAAAGATAATACAAACAAACCAGAAGACTATTTAAAGAACAAACTAGAACTTTTTTTTTTTTTTTAAATGAAAAGTATTATTATCAGGATATCTGTACATAAACTGAATCTGTGGGTCATGCAGCAGGACAACGACCCAAAGCACAAAGTTGTGGTTCTACCAAAGGAAAGTTATGTAATATTCCTCAATAATAAAAAGAGCAGGTATAATATTTTAGTCTAATTTGTTTAACTTGTTTTTTTTATCCACTTTTAGGGCTTGTTTTTAAAAAAAAATCTGATGATGTTTTAAATAAAATATTTATGCAGAAATATAGAAAATTTTAAAGGTTTTTCAAACTTTCAACCAATACTGTACAAATACAACAAATATATGTATAAATGTTGTTTTCTCAGTTTTTGTGTGTTTTGTTAAAAATAGATTTAAAAATCTGTATTTTTTCTCTCCTCTGTTCTCAGATCAGCCACTGACATCACTGAACATTAGCATATGAAGGAAGTTCTGCTGCAGCTCTACACTGTTTAATATTCACTGATCTGAGATCTGTTCCTCCTCTCCACACTGAAGAGTCCCTGATCCTTATTTATAAACTGATTTATTTCTGTTCTGGTTTTGGATCCTGATACAGAGTTTTATTCTGTGTTTCAGTCGGAGAGAGAGAAGAAGCTCTGCTTTACAGATATAAAAATATATACCTTTAATTATTAAATACACTGAAATCCAACCGTTCAGTACAGAATAATAATCCCTCAATCCCTCTCTTAATCTCTCTCTCTTTCTCAATCTCTTCAAGTCTCTCTTTTTCTTTCTCTCTCTCTCTCTCTCTCTCTCAATCTCTTCTCATCTCTCTTTTCTTGTCTGTCTCTCTCTTAATCTCTCCTCTCGCTCTCTATCTCTTGTCTTTCTTTCTTAATTTCTTCTTGTCTCTCTCTCTTTTAATCTCTTGTTTCTCTTAATCTCTTTTTTCTCTCTTAATCTCTTCTGGTCTCTCTCTCTCTCTCTCTCTCTCTCTCTATCTCTCTCTCTATCTCTCTCTCTATCTCTCGCTTTTTTATTATTTATCCTCCTCTTTTAGCAGTTTTTATCAGTTATTAAACACTCCAGATTTTAGCAGGACTGTTGCACTGTATAAACCCTCACTGAGATTAATCTGTATTAATCTGATATTAATCTGTATTAATATGATATTAATCTGTATTAATATCTGATATTAATCTGTATTAATATGATATTAATCTGTATTAATATCTGATATTAATCTGTATTAATATGATATTAATCTGTATTAATCTGATATTAATCTGTATTAATCTGATATTAATCTGTATTAATATGATATTAATCTGTATTAATATGATATTAATCTGTATTAATATCTGATATTAATCTGTATTAATATGATATTAATCTGTATTAATATGATATTAATCTGTATTAATATGATATTAATCTGTATTAATCTGATATTAATCTGTATTAATATGATATTAATCTGTATTAATATGATATTAATCTGTATTAATATGATATTAAAGCGGTACGGTGTAAAGGGCGAGTTTTAACGCTGCTGATGAGAGAAAGTGTTATTTTGGTTTTTAGTATAAATCTATAAATCTGTAAATGTTGGAGAAACCCCTGCAGCACTGTTTCCTCACTCATGAATGTTTTGGCTTACATTTTATTTTTGTAAGGCTGAGAAATATTTAATTAGAGTATAAAGAGAGTATTACAGGTTTAGTCGGGATTCAGATCTAGAGGAATTATAGCACATGTATAAGTAAAAAAGCAATAAGCAGGTTTTGGTGTTAACATTACTGTAGAAAATGTAAAAATCATATTGTATATAATGTACACCATAAAATACGCAGAGCAGAAACTATAAAAGGTTATTAGAGTCAATATGCAAATCTCATCTGTTTTATATCATGTGAAATAAATGTTGATGTTCATATAAACGCTGGTTGTGTATCTGGTTATTATTTCCAGTGTTACATTAACTTTCTCTATTATTATTATTTATTTTATTATTATTTATTATAATAGCGGTGCTGATATTCAGTTTATATTGAATAATAAAAAAATAATGTTCTCTCTGCAATATGCAAATTATATTTCTTATAAAGTGTATTTAACATCCCTGTGTCTGAACTTCAGCCCTCAATCACTAAATACTAATCTTCCTAAAATATGCTTAAATTATTTAAACAGAGAGTCTAAACTGGAAGAACCTTGGTAAAACAAAACCTTGTATCACCAAAAACTACAGTATTTTAAAGAGTTTTGTTGGTCTGTTCATTATAAAAGTATTAAATATGTTTTTACATTCAAAAATATCATTTTAAAAATCTGAGACTATAATTTCTGGACTATTTTATCTTAAATTTGTGTTTTACAGAATATATTTACTGAAGTATAATCTACACTGTGTGAAGAAAGACTTTCAATAAAAAGAAAATTTTTACTGTTGTTTTTCTGTTTTTCATTGAAATAATCATTTTTTTCCGGAGAGAAGCTGAACTACACTTTTCACATGAAATTAAAATAAAATTGCTTTGTTATTTTTTTTTATTTTTCATGTTTTTGGAATCTGAACCACAACCTGCTGCTCCTCCTGGCTGCTGTTCTTCAGAGGACCCGGATTGCGCCACCTGCTGGAGCAGATAGAGAACTGCAGGAATAAAATTCAGCTGTTCTTACTGTTTTTAACCCTTTCAGACCTGAATTATGTTCCACTATAAGATTAATGCTGTTTTCTATCTGTAATACAAATGGCGGCTAAGGTAACAGCATGAGAACACTGAGCACATTCTAGTAATTTTCCCAAAATTTGTATTTTAAAATAAAAGAATAAGAATAAACAGAAAAACTAATGAGGGAACTTAATTCTGATCTTCCCCATCTTTCCCAGCTGATGATGTCACTTCCTGTTGTAGATGTAACTTCCTGTTGTAGAATGTTCCAGATGTTTCAGATGATCAGGGTAATGTGTTACTGTAACAGGGACACCTAAAATGTGTATTTTAACTTTTATTACTATTTTGGATTTATTATGAAAAAATATGTATTATTTAAGCATAGATGGGCTTTGGAGTCACACAACAATACAAAAAAATAATGACATCTCTGAAGGATTTTAATAATTGAAATTTCATGGTAAAGTTTTTAGTCAGAGAGTGGGGGAGGGGGGCAGGTAACAAAAGCTATTTTTTGTGTGTTTTAAGTAGTTAAAATTAGTAGTTTAAATTACATATCTTACTTTTACAATTACGTCAATTAGGTACAAGACACTATGCATAATAATAAAATGTATTTTAAAGTTATTTTGTGTGCACATTTATACATGTACCCGCTTAGTGTAATATGCTATATAATGTATGTGTAATATAAATTAATACATGATTCATTATAAAAATGATCGAAGGGACTCTTATTTTGCTCAGTTGCTCCATAGGAACCGGTTGGTTTTGGCGCCCTCTAGTGTGCATGAACTAGTTTTACTCCTCTCTACATCATTATTCCCATTTTTCTATTTTAAAATTTCCCTTTTTCACTGTATTAAGTAAAAATAACACACGCTGATATGAAACAAACCTTAAATAAAAATATAACCAAATAAAATCAGACAGAGAAACAATCTGCTGCTCATTTATTTTGCTTTAAACAGAGAGGAGGTGAGAGGAGGTGTACATTAAAATAAAATAGTTTTTGTCTCAATAAACTCAGTTATTTTCTCTTTCTGTGTTTCTACATCGTCAATTACACTTTATCTGCTCAGTAAAAAGGTCTAAGTGCTAAAGTATACACAGTGATCAACTCCATAAATATTTAGTCACAGAACTATAAATATAAATATATAGATTAAAATTTATTTGAAATTTGACTCCTGATCAGGTTTGGGCATTGCTTTAGAAATAAGAGTGTTCTGACAGAACTAAGGGAAATGTGTTTTAATTTTAAAATCTGTCTAAAATAAATTCAGTAAGTCCTGAAATTACAGCGTATTTAAATAAGCAGAAATATGAGTTATGAATATATGTGCTGTATTTATACAGAGGAATACACAAACAGATGATTGGAATCATCAAAAGTATAAAACAGATTTAAAAACATCCTCCTAATGTTACAGAAACAATTACAGTTATAAAAAGATAAATACACTGCAGCTGCTGTTATTATCCTGTATATTAAACATACAAAAGCAAATTAATAAAATATTTTTTCCAGTTTATATATGAATAATTAGATGAGATGTATAGATAAGATTTAAAAACTACATTTATAAAAGCTGTTTTTGGTATTAAAAGTTTTATGGTAGAGAAATATTAAAAACAAAACACCTGAAGACTATAAAGCCTCTCCAGGATTCATCATAGAAACCAATCAAACTGCACCAAATAACAAAATACAAATTTAAAATAATGTTTTAATATATATACAGCTCTGTAAAAAATAAAGAGATCACTTCAGTTTCTGAATCAGTTTCTCTGATTTTACTATTTATAGGTTTATGTTTGAGTAAAATGAACATTGTTGTTTTATTCTATAAACTACAGACAACATTTCTCCCAAATTCCCGAAATCAATATTTGGTGGAATAATCCTGGTTTTTAATCACAGTTTAATTTCATGCATCTTGGCATCATGTTCTCCTCCTCCACCAGTCTTACACACTGCTTTTGGATAACTTTATGCTGCTTTACTCCTGGTGTAAAAATTCAAGCAGTTCAGTTTGGTGGTTTGATGGCTTGTGATCATCCATCTTCCTCTTGATTATATTCCAGAGGTTTTTAATTTGGTAAAATCAAAGAAACTCATCACTTTTAAATGCTGTCTTATTTTTTACAGAGCTGTAAATTTTTACATTTTATATTAAATACCTGCAGAACTTCAGAAACAGAATGTATCGTCCTTTTGGCACCAACTATCAGGCCTCGCTCCATCTCCTGTTATTGAGGCTGCTTCTTACTCATAAGATAAGACCTCACACCTTATACACCTTCTTAACAAACATGACCTTTGGCATGAAAGTGTACAAAAACATTTAAGGGCAAGTTTTTTTGCTCAAAATGTATATAGTTAAAATTGTGACTTTGGTTTACTATTTGGTTTATCTGTAAAGAAAAAACCTTCAGGTCTGATTCAGTAACAGATAATTTATAATAAGTAATAAAACAACTAGTTTCCGCTCCTTAATCTTCTATTTTTAAAATTAGTATTTATGTACATTAAGGATAATTTGGCCACTGAATGCGTTTCTTCTGTAGCATCAATTTAAAAGAAGCGTCTTTGGCTCTTTAATATAAATTTACACTATAAAGCGTTTTTATAAAATGCTGTAAAAACATGAAGCAATACGGTATAAAACTCCGACGGGTTTAAAAAGTGAAATTTGCTGTTAAAACTCTTGTTTTAGGAGAGACTCGGCTGGTTGTTTGTGATCAGGCTGATCGTTTCTCTACTCCCTGTTTGATGCCCAGAACCAGATGCAGGAACCAGTTAAACTGAACAGTCCAGCCCTTATCCCTGCAGATCTCGATCTGATCCAGGAAGTGTTTCTGAGCCTCGTCCTCGGAGCAGCCCACCGTCAGAGCCTCCCGGATATACTCTATATCCTCCTTACTGGTGAGCTGCGGCATCCCCGTCATCAGCATCATCGAGAACAGGATGATCAGCAGGTTCGTGTGATGCCTCAGAGCCAGATACGCCCTCACACACACGTCCTGCATCCAGGAGACAAAAAACATCACATTTACATCACAATACATTACATTACATTACATTACATCACAATACATTATACTACATTACATCACATTACATTACATTACATCACATTACATTACATTACATCACAATACATTATACTACATTACATCATATTACATCACATTACATTATATTACATTACATTACATTACATTACATTACATTACATTACATCACAATACATTATATTATATTATATAACATTACATCACATTACATTATATTACATTATATTACATTACATTACATTACATTATACTACATTACATCACATTACATTACATCACATTACATTACATCACATTACATTATATTACATTACATTACATTACATTACATTACATTATACTACATTACATCACATTACATTACATCACATTACATTACATCACATTACATTATATTACATTACATTACATTACATTACATTATACTACATTACATCACAATACATTATATTATATTATATAACATTACATCACATTACATCACATTCTTCAGTATGACACTATGGATTACATCATACTCAAATGTAGGGGTGTGCGATATGGCTCTAAAATAGTATCACGATATTTCAGGGTATTTTTGTGATAACGATATACTTGGCGATATAGAAAAACTAAAATAATTAATTAATTTCAGGAATATAGTATAATAGTATAATAGAATAATCATAATGTGGCAAAATAAATAATATAGCATAAAATAATATAATGCAGCAAATAATATTGCAGAATATTTAGTGCATGCATATAAACTGCAAACTAAAACAATTATACAATAAATACACCTAAAGCTTCACAGTAAATAATAGACTACTTTTAAGACAGAACAGCCCTATTATCACAATATGGATTTTTAATATCATGATATTTCTGTGTCACGATATATTGTATACGATATAATATTGCCCACTCCTACTCAAATATATTCAAATAAGCAGAAAAACAGTTATTAAAATAGGTGCTGTATTCATATAATACACACACAAGACAAAAATAAAAGGTCATTTAACCAACATTAACATATGCATTGTTTTTAAATAAAATACTAATTAAGATAATTAAAAATTATATAAATTTTGTTTAGAAAAAAAGACCATGTTGTCTATCAGACCTACAGTGGTGTTTAAAAGTTTGTGAACCCTTTAGGATTTTCTATATTTCTGCATAAATATGATCTAAAACATCAACAGTCCTAAAAGTAGATAAAAATAACCCAGTTAAACAAACGAGATAAAAATACTAAACTTTATTTATTGAGGAAAATTTTCCAATATTACATTTTTATGAGAGGAAAAGTATGTAAACCTCTAGAATTAACAGTTAGTTTGAAGGTGAAATTAGAATTAGGTGTTTTTAATCAATGGGATGATCAATCAGGTGTGAGTGGGCGGAGCCTGTTTTATTAAAAGAACAGGGATCTAGCTGTGAAAGTCTAGAACAGGTTATAAAATAATCTCTAGAGTTTAGACTCCACCCACCAATACACAGTCTGATTACAGATTACTGTGTAGAAATTACTGTGTAAAAGTCGGCGAGGTCTCAAAAGACCGCAGGGTAACTTCTAAGCAACTGAAGGCCTCTCTCACACTCTGGCACTTAACATTAACATTAGTGTTTATGAGTCCATCATGAAAAGCGTTGTGTTTGGAGAAAGGAAAACACTGCATTCCAGAATAAGAACCTAATCTCATCTGTGAAACATGGTGGTGGTAATATCATGGTTTGGGCCTTTAGGGACAGGATGGCTTGCCTTCATTAATGGAGCAATAAATTCTGAATTATATCAAATAATTCTAA
Organism: Astyanax mexicanus; assembly: GCF_023375975.1. Classification (NCBI taxonomy): domain Eukaryota; kingdom Metazoa; phylum Chordata; class Actinopteri; order Characiformes; family Acestrorhamphidae; genus Astyanax; species Astyanax mexicanus. Next base: position 322,494 of record NC_064409.1, read on the forward strand.
AGATACATTTCAGGACATCTGTCTATAAACTGAATCTAATGAGAAGGTGGGTCATGCAGCAGGACAACGACCCTAAACACCATTATTTGGTGGAGTCGTTCTACCACTGACTGATTCAAGAAGAATTCATTTAATCTACTTTTAGGACTAAAGTTAAAATCTGATGATGTTTCAGATCATATTTATTCAGAAATATAATTCTAAAGGATTCTCAAACTTTTAAGCAAAATTGCAAAATAAATGTAAAAGAAAATGTTTATTTCTAATGTAAAAACAGTCTACAGGTTTTATAGAAGTCTGTACCTGAAACTTGAGGAAATTGGGGCTGCTCTTCTTTCCCGTCGTTCCCATCACATACAGAAAATCAGGGGTTAAAACGAAAGGAACTCTTTCCTTACTGATCCCCAGGAAGCTCTTATAGTTTCCCAGAATGTGTCCGAAATCAATGTGGAAAAGATTTCCTACAAACAAAAAGAAAAAACACCTTAAAAACTCAATTATTCATAAAATAAAACCACAACATACAAAATTACTGTAGTTTAATCTGGTGCTAATTTATAATCAGTAATGCTTTTCTATAATTAGTCATGCTATAACTTATGATCTTATTTCATTATTAATCATTGTACCATTTCTTATCACTACTTAGTACTATAGTACTTTTAATACTTTTACTTATATTATTTTTTTCTTTATTTTAAATTTGATAAATTCTAACTTTCAATGTGTTCATTTTTTAACGGTTATTTTATTTGGATTTTCCTATTTTTCTATATATATATTTTATTAATCTACATTAAATGTATTTATTTAACGTGTGTACTTCTATTATTTATATTTATTATTCATTTAATTTTATTTAAGAGTTTAAAAACACTGGTTTGCTTGTTTTACATGTTCCTGGTAAAGGCAGTGACTTTACTAAAATCTGTTTACTTATTTATTTATTTGTGCCTCGGGCTTTTATTTTATTTTATTCATACCCCTTGAACTTTTCCACATTTTGTCTTAAATGTATTTTATTGAGATTTTAAGTAACAAACCAACACAGAGTAGAACATCACAGTGAAGTGGAATAAAAATTATATATAGATTAAAAAAATGGAATCAGATAAAAATCTGAAAAGTGTGACGTGCAAAAGTCTTCATCCCCCCCTATATCAATACTTTGTAGTTGTTCTGTGAACAGATTGTCCTGATCCTCCTGATCTGTGGATCTCTGCAGCTCCTCCAGAGTGATCATGGGTCTCGGCTGATCTCTGATCAGTGCTCTCCTTGCTGGATCTGTTTAAACTCCTAGTCTCTAACCACCTTCAGACATCCTGCCACTGTTTTAGCTTCCTTTAGTTTTTTATGATCTTTGGTGTTTTATTTATTGTTATATTTTTTAGTTAACTTTTTAGTTTTTTTAATTATTTTTAGGTATTGCTTATTTATATTTTACTCTTTTATGAGTTTAGTTATTATTTATTCATCTGTTGTTGATTTTTTATTAGTTCTATTACTATTACTATTATTATTATTTTGTTTACCTATGATTTTATGATTCATACTCTTAGATTATTATTTTTATCTTATTTGTTTTATACCTTAATCTTTTTACAATTATTATTCTTTTTTTAATAATTCTTATACCTTATTAAAAGGCTGTTTTTAATTTAATTTTATTTTTATTACTTACTTTTTTCTTAATATTTTTGTTGTTGTTTCTGTAAATCCCTTCTAATTTGTAATTGCTTGGCAATAGAAACAGGTGTAGAATAACGTTTTCATCAGTGGATGATGGATTGATGGAACAGAGCTGACTGGGATGATCAAAGCTTAGGAGATGTTTTTATAACTTAAGCCTGCTTTAAACTTTTACTTCTCCACAACATCATCTCTGATCTGTCTGCTGAGTTCTTCCTTCTTGGTCTTCACAGAACAGCAGTATTACTGAGACTAAATTACACAAAGTTCAGGGACTTCTGAAAGCTGTGATTTGATTGCACTGGATTTTATTTAGGGGTTTTGGAGTATAGAGGGCTGAATACTTTTCACATCAACTTTTATTTTATAAAAACTTTTAAAACAATGTATCATTTTAATTTCACTTCAAAATGATGTGCTTTTTGCTACTTTGTATTGATTGAGATCACTTAAAATATCTATAAATACAGGATTGCGGTTATAAAGTGACAAATGTGGGACAGTTCAAGGGGTATAAATACTTTTGGTTTGTTTCACACTTTTTTTACTAAATAATTCAGCATTCCTGTAGAGCTCTAATAAAGTCTTCAGTATTTATGATCTACAGTTTTACTGGTTTTGTACTATTTAAACTGTATAATAATTCAGTGCTGTATTACCGGACTCTGTGATCATGATGTTGTCGTTGTGGCGGTCTCCGATCCCGAGGACGTAGGTGGCGACGCAGTATCCTCCACACGAGAACACAAAGCGATCCACCGCCTGCTGATACTGAGGGGGAGGGGCAGAATCATCAATGCCTTTTTTCACTGCTCACATTTGCATTATGCAAACACAGCCATGCAAACAGGTGAACAAACACCTGATACTCAGTTACAGCAGCGGGAGATATGAGGTTTTTACAGTCTGAGACCTAAAGCTGAAGCTCAGACAAAAACACAGTACTGAAACAGACCCTGTTACCAGACTCAGACTCAGACCAATCAGGTTAAAGATCTCATTGCATCATTGTTAAATTAATTTTACAATGTCGTTTTTACAGAAACGTTTTAAAATAAAGATATTTTCACAATAAAGTCTTTGCAGTGTCATATGTTACTTTACAACATGTGTAATAATGCCCTGCTAAGTGCAGTTCAGCCCCTGACCTAGTCTCTGTAAAACACCAAATCCACCGGAGATCCTATTTAAACCTACAGTTACTCACAGAGGTGGGTAGTCCAGGTCCAGAAAGTTAAAATCCACCCCAGATTTTTATTTTCAACTAGTGTAAACAGAGCTGTTCTAAACTGTTTTTAAACACCTATCTATCTCAATTGTACTTGGCTGGTGGTGTTTTTCCTCCATAGACTAATTCTAATCATTTGTTTCTTAGCTCTGAATTACTGGGTAAAGTATATAAACACTGATGTATTATTCGCACAAATAACACAGGAATGAACTGCTTGCTGTTTCTAGCGCTGTTAGTTATCTCTTTTCTGACGAGACAACGTCTCCGTCAGGCTTCAGCTCTGTCTGTGGGCGGTCCCGAGCGAAGGTGGGCGGGGCCATGAATGCTATATATATATATATATATTTACGGGTTGATGTAGACACGGTGCTTTTCTTGATCGACTAGTTTTTTTTCTAAATATTTTCTTTTACTAGTTACTGCAGACAATGAGGAAGAGTTTCATCATGTACAGCATCATAAACAACTTTAATCTAAGCTAAAGGCTAAAGCTGCTGTTTCCATGTGGGTCAGCCAGACGTCTTCCTGTAGCAGTTTTCTGAAGGTGTAGAAACAGTAATCACCTCTCTCTGACTTCATCTGTTATTTCTCTAAAGACTAAAATAACTTCTACTTTTAATAGTTAGAGAGTTCTCTGTGTTTCTGTCTTTTTTTCTAGTTATTATGATGATGAAAGTGGGACATTTGCATTATGCAAACGCAGCCATGCAAACAGGTAAACGAACACCTGATCCTCAGTTTCAGTAGCAGTAGTAGTGAGATGTGAGATATGAGGTTTTGAAACCTGTAATGATCTGAAACCTGAAGCTGAACCTCAGACAAAGACCCAACTGAAACAGGAAGTGCACCAGACGCATTTCCTTCCCCTCAAACAGAGAGCAGCTCACCTTCTCCTCGCTCACACACTTATCTCTCAGCCACTGGTTCAGGATCTCGTCTTTAAAAGCTCCAGTGTTTCCCACAGTGCTCTGCTGGATATTAGCTATAGTCGTAGCATCCTTCACGATCTCAATCATTCCTGAAAAATAGAGACAACAATAATTTACCTCCTTAAAAATACGCTTTAAACTTTCTCAGAACAAGTCTCGTACACCACTGCAGTTTAAAACACACTTCCTAATGTTTATTAATAACTTAATTACTATAACTCTAATTCTTCTCTTTATACTTTTAATTCTACTCTTGATACTTTCTGTGTTTTTTTCTAATTAATTATTTGATAAAATTCACCTTTTCTAAGCAATATATTCTCAATATATATTTTTACAATATTAAAATTCCCTTTTACAGCTTTTTTGTTCAGCTTTTAGATCATTTGTTCAATATATTTTCACAGTATTTTTTTTACAATACTAAAATTCCATTTTCAGCTTTTAGTTCAATTGTTCAACATATTCTCACTATTTTTTTGGCAATTATAAAATTTCCCTCTTTTTAGCTTTTATTTCACCTTTATGTAATTTATTTAATATATTCTTTAAATATTTTTTGCATAACTCTAAAATTCCTTTTTTCAGCTTTTTAGTTAATTTGTTTTCCTTTAGGCTCTGACACTTTACTGCTGAAGTTTGTAAACTGTATTTTGTACTATTTCCAGTTATTGATAAAAGTGGACATGAATAAATTAATAACTTAGCAGATTACCAATTTTATTCCCGGTGGAGATACAACCATAAGGCAATAAGGAGAGATCTAATGATTCCGTTTCCCATATCGACTCCATAATCAACAGAATCTGTGATAAAATAAAACAGAGAGAGTTAAAAAATAGCAAGAAAACGGCTAAAAAATACTGTTATTACAGATACAAGCTCAGAATCTGCAGTTTTGTATAAATCAGTATGCAAAGACCACGTATAATCTATTTCTAACTACAGAACACAAGTAATCACACAGAACTAAACGTGCAGGATGTTTACTCATTTTTGTTGTTTTTATGATTAAATAAAAGCACAGTATTTTTAATCTGTTACCTGCAGTATCAGCATGTCCTGACGGAGATCATCTCCATCTTTAAAGATGATCCCGATGGTGTCGCTGGATAGAGTGGTGGGGTCGGCTCTCTTAAACTGCAGCCACAGCGGCTTCTTCTTAGACGCCATAACTTTACACTGTTCAATCTGGAACAAATAACAGTTTAATGAGAAATCAAAGAGCAAATGTTATCTTCACACAATTATTGATTTTCACACAAGTTATAAAAGTAAAGAGTACAAAGTTAAAAAAGACATAAATAGTATACTTAGTCATTTATAAATTGAAGAAAATTATACAATATTATATTTTTAAATGCTAAAACTAACTTGTAAACCTCTAGGATTTGTTAGTTTGAAGGTAAAATTACAGTAAAAACCTTCGGTAAAGAGTTTAGCTTCCACCAATCCACAGTCAGACAGATTACAGTTTACAAATGGAGGAAATTCAAGACCATTGTTAAGATCACTCCAAGAGCAAACCGTGTAATATTCAGCAAGGACCCCAGTGTAACTTCTAAGCAACCGAAGGCCTCTCTCACATTAGCTAATAATGTTAATGTTCATGAGTTCATCATCAGAAAACCACTGAACTTTAATGGTGTGCAGCATGGCGGGGTTACGAGTAAAAAACTTCACTGATTCAGAAGGCTTTTAGAAGAATGTTCTGGGGACGGATGAGACCAAAATAGAACTGTTTGGTTTAAAATATAAAAATATAAAAATATAAAAATAAAACACTGCATTTCAGAATAAGAACTGTATCCCTTCTGTGATACATGGTGGTGGTAGTATCATGGTTTGGGTCTGTTTTGCTGCATCTGGGCTACAGAACAGAAGAAGGCGGGTCATGCAGTCAAATGATAAAGTATTATATATTTCTGTCTCATTTTATTGAATTTTATTCTGTTTATCAGTTTTATTTTTGTGTATCCCTACACTTATCATACTGTCCACTGCTGTGATTATCTTATATCTAATTTAAAGTTCAGCAGAGAGGAAATAAAAGTAAAAATATCAGGATAATAAATGCAGGTTGTTCGTACCACCAGAGCTCCTGCTCTCAGCCCTGGATCAAACGGTACTTTAAAGCTCTCCGGTAAACCAGACGACTGCAGGCTGTCCAGCTTCTGACGCAGCTGTAAAACAACTACCATATTTCCCCCAGATTAAAATACTTTATATAAATTTATCTCAGATCTTTATTTGTGTATAATAATCAGGTGCGCTCACCTTGTGGAGAAACGTCGTATTTCTCAGCAGACATGGCTTTGATCTCACGGGTGATCTTCTGCAGAGCTTCAGTGATCTCCACCTGTTTACTGAAGTCCTGCAGCATCACCTCGCCGCAGCCCCGCAAAAACGCCTCCAAAATCACCGCGTACCTCTGCTGATAGTGCATCGACTGAGCGATCTCACTGCGCAGGAACCAGAACAAGAAATGCCCAATACGCTTACTCTGTGAATAAAAATCAAAATGAAGAATTACGTCTGAAACGAACACATTCACACAATTATAATATTTTTATTTCCTTTTTCCACTCGGTAATACATTGAGGGGGGACTGAAAAATAACTTTAAATGATAAAAAACGAAAAATAATATAAGATTTAATTAAGAAGAAATAAAACAAATCAGACTTAAAGGATATGCAGACAGGCTACAATGTAAAGCAATAAATCAAAGAGATAAATAATTAGAATAATAAAATATAAACACAATTAAAGAAATATTAGATTAAAATAACAAAAAAATATATAAAAAAGGTAAATGATGGAACTAAAATAAAGTTTAAAAAATATATAAAAAAAAAAAAACACGACTAATCGACCAAAACAAAACATTAGTCGATTACTAAAATAGTCATTAGTTGCAGCACTAACAGCAGCATGTACTACATTTATAATAATAATATACACTGTGAATCTGCTTATACAGATACAGATATACAGTAAACGTGATATAAATATTATTATCTTACCCTGAGAGCTCGCTTCAGCAGGAACCGGGCGAGAGCACTGTCATGATACGGTTCAAACTTCACAGCCTGCAGGAAAATAATGACCAAAAAATATTTATAATCACTAGATATATTTAGTCAATCCTTAAAATTATTGTAAGGATGTTTGGACCAGAAGAGGTACATTGCAAAAATGTGCTAAAGCTTTTTTACTGTAGTCTAACAAAGTACATCAGGTCTAGACCGGTCACTATTAAAACATTCTGTGGAAGATAAATATCATCCCAGAAATTATTGCGATAAAATATATTACTGTCATTTTAAAACGTAAAATTTAAATGTCTCTGACATAATGATAACAGAACATCATAACAAACAAAGCAATTATACTCTTTTAGCGACAACAACATTTGTATTTATAATAGTTTGGGGGAAATATACAATAAGAGAGCACTTAAAAATGATGAGTTTCTTTGATTTCACCAAATTAAAAACCTCTGGAATATAATCAAGAGGAAGATGGATGATCACAAACCATCAAACCACCAAACTGAACTGCTTGAATTTTCTGCACCAGGAGTAAAGCAGCATAAAGTTATCCAAAAGCAGTGTGTAAGACTGGTGGAGGAGAACATGATGACAAGATGCATGAAAAAAAACAGTATTATTCCACCAAATATTGATTATTTCTGAACTCTTAAAACTTTATGAATATGAACTTGTTTTGTTTGTATTATTTGAGGTCTGAAAGTTCTGCATCTTTTTTGTTATTTCAGTCATTTCTCATTTTCTGTAAATAAATGCTCTAAATGACCTTTAAATACCTGAACCAGCTGCAGGAGATACCGCAGGACATCATCATCACCCAGAGTCTCTAGTTTTCGGACAGCCGTGGTTCGCACGTTGGCGTCGGAGAAGTGGCAGTCTAACAGCTGCATCGCTAAACCCACGTCCAGAGGGCTGCGGTCCCACGTGGTGCTCCTCTCCAGGAGCTGGTGGGTGGCCATCACATCCTCCTGCTTCCCCCACTTTACAGACCCGAGAAACTTCGGGTAGGCTGAGGGATGACGCATGCAGTCCTGCCGGAAGTGCCAGAGGAGTTCCTTATCCTCAGAACTCAGAGGGTGCAGAGGGTCAGTCGCCACGATCTGCTCGAACTGTTTGCGTAAGTGATTGGGCATCTCTCGTTTTCCCCTCTCGCCCTCCATGTCGGAGGAATCTCGAGAATCCCTGCTCTTCGGCAGAGCGACCGGGTAGCAGTACTTGTCCAGGAGCACAGCGATGGCCATGGAGCTGGTTTTATCCGGATTGGTGGCTGATGTTAGCTTGTCGGCGTTGACGCTGCTGTCCTCAGCGCTCTTCTCCGGCATCTTCCACATGTGCAGGATGAACTCGCCCTGTCTCAGCAGGGACCGGTGGTCGATCACCAGCAGGTTGACGTAGTAGAGCAGGCGACTCTTGGTTTTGCTGTCGTGCACGGCGCTGTCTCTGGAGGTCTGGGTTTGGGCTTTGCTGCAGGATACCTGCAGGTTCAGCCGAGCACCTTTGGGCAAGTCCTTGATCTTGATATTGAACTCGAGCCAGGTGTTCCACAGCACCTCCTCAGTGAAGGGCTTGGGGGAGGTCCTCTCGTAGGCGAGCTGCTGCTGCCCGTGGAAAACGCTGGCCTCCACGAAGACGATCAGCTCAGAGTTACGAGGCAACACCGGGATGTCAATCCCCAAGATTTTGACTCTGAACTTGCGGTTGCAGTCCCAGAGCGATATGGTGAACACCTTCTCGTGGTCTTTCTCATCAATAGTGAGCTGCTCGTGAGTGCCAGCCACCCCCGTGCAGTCGTCCACCTGAGACCAGTCCTCCTTTTGGACGCCGTCTTGTTCAGGGTTGGGAGGAGGTTCAAGCACCAAATGGATCTCTTCTCCGCTTTTGAGGGACTGTCGTATCCAGTGGAAGTCTTTGATGGCGTAGTTTCCATAGATGTATTCTTCCCGTCCACAAACTCTCAGAACAAAGTCCGACTCGTTGACCTCCTCCGGTATCCCGAGCAGCGCCCTCTTGTTGGCGATCTTGGTGAAAAAGCTCTGAAGCACCTGAACAGGTGTGTCATCGATGGACACCTTTATCGTCTGACTGGACGTACCGATGTGTATGACGAGCAGGATGTAACCGTTTGTGATCTTGCTGAGCAAGTAATCCGGTAGGGTTTTTGTGGTTATCCAAGGATCCATGGAGTAAAGTTTAGGGTCTCGATCAGCCAGTTCGATTTTTCTTGGCGTGAGTAACTTTCTCCTCGTGAACTCCAGCTCATCGTCATGGACGTTACTCACATCTGTTACATCATATCCTATGAGATGGTTCAGAAACTTCTGGTACTGGACGGACTCTTCAGAGGATTGTGGCCTCAGGACCAGATGAATTTTTCCAATCTCCTTTTTTAAGGCTTTCCAGTAGCGAATACAGTCCAGTGTTTGGAACACTTGGTGTTTATCGTAGATCTCACACCAGCTTCCCTTCTTCTGGTAAAGCAGGATGGTGTGATCAGGCGAGAACTTTTGGTAGAATTCGGGACACAGGTTTGTCGCCACGGCCCTCAACCACAGCTGAGCTTTCACCTGCTCTACGGTCCAGTTTCCCAGAACCTCCAGCTGCACCGTGTCCGGGTTCTTGGTAGTTTTATTAGTGGTTGGAAGAACGAACTCCATGACTAAATGATCCACCGGTACGGACGTAGCCGATGTAAACGCTTTCATTTTTCTTCTCCTCCTCTTGTTGTTTTCTTCTCTGGGAACTGCTGGTGGTTCGTCGTCACTAATGTGCTGCTCCATAACCAGTGCTGCTGGAATGGAGATAATGCCATATATGAACATATTTATCAGTGTTATCAGTATATATTTCCATAACAGCTGTAACAGTACGGCTACACATTAGAAATTACTGAGATACACAGCTCAATACGGTCCTGCACTAATATAAGATATAAAATATATATATAAACAATCTTCTTGTTACACAAAGAACACAAGAGCCAACAGCACATTTTAACTGTGATCATATGAGTTTTATTTAACACTGTCTTGCATTGTAAAAATGTCTTTAAATACTGTAATGGCAGTGTAGTTTAGTAGTAGTGTAGTTTAGTAGCAGTAATCAGTAGTTTAATAGCAGTGTTGTTTAGGGAGTGTAGTTTAGTAGTCAGTAGTGTAGTCGCAGAGTAGTTTAGTAGTGTTGTAGTTTAGTATTCATTAGTTTATTTAGTAGTGTTGTAGTTTAGGAGTGTTGTAGTTAAGTATCAGTGTAGTTTATTAGTCAGTAGTTTAAGAGTCTTGTAGTTTAGTAGCGGAGTGGTTTATTAGTCAATAGTTTAGTAGTGTTGTAGTTTAGTAGTCAGTAGTTTAGTAGTGGTGTAGTTTAGTAGCACAGTAGTTTATGAGTCAGTAGTTTAGTAGTGTTGTAGTTTAATAGTCAGTAGTTTAGTAGCAGTGTAGTTTAGTAGTCCTGTAGTTTAGTAGTGTTGTAGTTCAGTAGTGTTGTAGTTCAGTAGTGTTGTAGTTCAGTAGTGTTGTAGTTCAGTAGTGTAGTTCAGTAGTGTTGTAGTTTAGTAGTGTAGTTCAGTAGTGTTGTAGTTTAGTAGTGGTGTAGTTCATTGGTGTTGTAGTTTAGCAGTGTTGTAGTTTATTTAGTAGTGTTGTAGTTCAGTAGTGTTGGAGTTCAGTAGTGTTGGAGTTCAGTAGTGTTGTAGTTCAGCAGTGTTGTAGTTGATTTAGTAGTGTTGTAGTTCAGTAGTGTTGTAGTTTGTTTAGTAGTGCTTAAGTTTAGTAGTGTTGTAGTTCAGTAGTGTTGTATTTTATTAGTGGTGTAGTTCAGCAGTGTTGTAGTTCAGTAGTGTTGTAGTTTAGCAGTGTTGTAGTTTATTTAGTAGTGGTGTAGTTCAGTAGTGTTGTAGTTCAGTAGTGTTGTAGTTTAGCAGTGTTGTAGTTCAGCAGTGTTGTAGTTCAGCAGTGTTGTAGTTTATTTAGCAGTGTTGTAGTTTTTTAGTAGTGTTGTAGTTCAGTAGTGTTGTAGTTTAGTAGTGTTGTAGTTTAGTAGTCCTGTAGTTTGTTCAGTAGTGTTGTAGTTTAGTAGTGGTGTAGTTCAGCAGTGTTGTAGTTCAGTGGTGTTGTAGTTTATTTAGCAGTGTTGTAGTTTTTTAGTAGTGTTGTAGTTTAGTAGTGGTGTAGTTCAGTAGGATTGTAGTTTAGTAGTGTTGTAGTTTAGTAGTGTTGTAGTTTAGTAGTCCTGTAGTTTGTTCAGTAGTGCTGTAGTTTAGTAGTGCTGTAGTTTGTTCAGTAGTTTGTTCAGTAGTTTGTTCAGTAGTACTGTAGTTTAGTAGTGCTGTAGTTTGTTCAGTAGTTTGTTCAGTAGTGCTGTTCTGTAAGGGGGGATTCTGTAGTTAAATGTGCAGCGTTTCATTAACTCTGCATAGGAAGTAGAAAACAGGAAGCACTAAAAATATAAAGCCAGTCTCTCTGCGCTCTGAATCTGAATCTGATATAAAGATTCAGGAGTTTAATTATTCTTATTAAACACAGATACAGATCACAGGAGCACCGCTGTGTTTATTAACACGAGGTCTGTGTTTTGATGAGAAGTTGAGCTCAGTTTAGTCCTGAAGCTGAAACTCGCTGTTAGATTAAATTACTGAGAGAATAATAATATTAATCACACCGTGTAAAAGCGGTTAGAGGTCGGTACTAAACCGGTTTAAAGGGTTAATGTCGGTTCTGAGCTCCGGATGTATAAATAAATATAAGTGTATAAATAAGAGTAACGGTGTTCGGGGAGGAGATTTAACTTTAACTCACCGTTTTTAGTGAACAGAGAGCCGGTCCCGCTCCTCTCTCCGCGCGCTCACTCTCTCAGACATCTGTACAGATAATCCCGCGGAGTTTACTGTAGTTTAACTGTAGTTTTTAGTAGTTTATTAGTAGTTCAGTAAGACTTTAGTGAGAATCCGCTGCTGATCTGCTCCCACTCTACCGCTCATCTGTCACAGGCTCAAGCCCCGCCCCCAACTCCTTCACCATGACGCCCAGAGACACGTGAGTGAAGCTTGAGCGCTGATTGGGTGCTGCAGTACCGCGCCCTGTCCATCCTCCATAATTGTAGTTTTTTATGGATTAAAGGAAATTAACCCGTTCAGACTGCATCCAATACAATATACATTATATATTTTCTTAATTTTTAAATGCTTTTTTTAATCAGAATAGACCATCATTAACCAGCCAATTAACAATTTAATAATAAATAATAAAAATAATAATAGTAACTTAACCACATCCACTGCAAAAAAAATCATTTTAAATAATATAAGAAAAAAATACACATTCCATGTAAACAGCAACAATATATATTAAAATATATAACTTCTCAGTGCTACATTTTAATAATACATTTAGATTTTTAGGAGCAAGAATAAAAATAATCAAATATAATCCTCAAAAACAAATGAATGAAAATTATGAAAGAAAAATAATACAAACAATCTTTATCTTGTTTTTTCACTGTTTATGGATGATTTATTAAATAAAAAGTTGAATATGAAATCTACAATATATTACACACTTCCAGTGCTTCCAATGTAATGAAAATAAAACAAAAAACGTAATTGCATATCTTTGCTATATAGATTTTTTTTGTAGAATTTAGACTCTTTTTACTAAAGTCAATTTGACCCCATTTACTGTGAAATTAACGTCACTAGAAACATTTTCAAGCGTCATAAAACCAAATAAACATTACACTCTTGTGAATATTTTGTATGCATCAGTTTCATTTGACTGGTCGGGCTGTTTTAGCTATAAAACTTTTTTAAATATTAATATTTTACACACATTTGTGTTGATTGATATTGAAGGAACGAAAAACACTCTACTCTTCTATGTCTTTTAACAACACCATACCTGTAGTAAAGCAGAACCGCTCATAGTTCATTGAAAACACTCAGAAAAACCATAAATGCATAATCTTTACTAACATTTTACTTTATAATCATTTAATGGAGGTTGAAATGGACCCCATGGAAGAAGAAGGGTGAGGTGTTAAATTTGAGGATAACAGGAGAACAGAAATTTGCATACAGGTAAATGTTTGCATGCTGTTCCTTCATTTTCCTATTCTTCCTCCAGACAGGTTTATATACTCTGTTATTCTGGGTAACTGCTTCTGATATATTTAGATAATATATAAATAAACAGCACAATTCTAAAGAAACAGGCTGAGGATTAAAGCAACATTTCAGTATTAAAATAATTCTATAATAATAAAGTTTATTTCAATTATAAAGTTTAGATAACTGTGGGCTGAACGGGGTTTTCTCTCGCTGTGTTTTGGCGACCTCTAGTGTTTATCCCTGTTAATACTGTTATATTCTTTTAGCAAGTCAAATTATGATTATTAAATAATATAAGAAAATAAAAAAAAATACATATTGCATGAAAACAGCAGCAATTTATATATTTCTAGGAATTGTAGTAATATAATACGTATGCAGCAGCAACAACTACAACACCAATAATAATAATTGTTATTATTTTAAAGGTTATTTTAATAATACAATTATTATTATTATTATTATTATTATTATTATTATTATTATTATTATTATTATTATTATTATTATTATTATTATTATTATTATTATTATAAGACTATCTATCCAATATTTTACAAAACCCTAATGAAATAAGTTCATTTTAATAAGAAAGATTCCTCAGTTTTGCCAGATTACTAAATAAGCGCTTTTATAATGTTATAATTAAAACACAGAGACACTCATTAGACACTTAATAGAGTGATTGCAATCCAAATAACTAACTTAAGCCGGTTTTCTTACAAAAAAGTATTAAGAGTTCGTTTAATTTGCTTTTTTTATAGCCGTGATTTCGTGCACTGAGCAGTGACCCATGTCGACTTTTATTTTGAAGCATTTGACCAAAACAATGTGACGTCGTTTCCGGGACTCGGGGAGTGACTGAGCCGATCTACAAGAGCAATAATCTTTATAATTATAAAGATTATTTTATTATTTTATTTATTATTATTATTATTTCTGAATTAATTTTAATAAAAGAAAACATGAAAGTCATCATGTTCAGACGTGCAGCATCTTTTTATATTTTTGTTTAGACCGTAAATAATATTAGACTATGACAGAACAAGAATATAACTTTGATTTTAAAAAAGCGTCTGCAAGCTGTGGTTTAACTTTTGTAACATTTTTTTTTTTTACTAATTATTAAATTTATTTATAAATGTTAATCTCAGCTGTGCTGATAACTGTGTATTTGTGTTGTATTAGAGCTACAGAAGCTGTTAGTATTTCAGGAGCGGGTGTTTTAACCAGTTCTTCCCTGCAGGCGCCGCTGTTTAGTCGCTGTATTACTTAGAGTTGATCTTCATGGCTGTGAGACATTATTCAGACAGACAGGCAGACAGACAGACAGATTAGACTTTGGTACTTCTACTTAAGTGTGGAGCTTAAATAACATTTCATTTTCAATTTTTTGATAGAGCACTTTTATTTTTACTCAGGTCTGGGTCTCTAAGGCTACGTTCACATTATTCAAATTACAATCCACATTCCTCAAATCTGATATTTTTACTCAGATCGAATTTGGATGGTTTACATTCACAAAATGTACTAAATGATCCATATCTGATTTAGGGTCACATATTAAAGTGACTCAAATCGGATTTTTTAAAAAAAAAAGCGGATTTGGCACGTTCACACAGACATGAAAAAAGCAGATTTGAGTCACTTTATCCTGCTTATGTTAACGTAGCCTTATACTTTATGCATCTCTGAGTAAATGTGTATCTTAGTTTATAACTGATTATAGAGATAAATAGACTATCATCTTTTACACTGGGGTCAGATCAAAGACTCGTCGTGCCTTTTAGTGCATTGGCCCCGCCCATGTAGTGAGTTTACTGTGATGCCGACCAATCACGTTTACAGAAAGGCGAATTTGGTCCCGCCCACCTCCCCTGCGCACTATTGTCGGTAACTACGTGCTTGGTTGTGAGTTTCCTCGCGGGGAGAGAGAGAAAGAGAGAGAGAGAGAGAGAGAGAGAGAGAGAGAGAGAGAGAGAGAGAGAGAAGGATAGAGTGAGAAAGAGAGAGAGAGAGAGAGAGAGAACAACGGCGGTGGAGGAGGTGGAGGTTGAGTCTGAAGGGAAGATGGAGAACAGAGACGATAACTTCAACATTTTATTAGCTACGGACTCCTATAAGGTGAGTTCTGGTTCTGGGCCTGGGCTCGTTTCTGTGTACCGGAGCTCCGGGCTCTGAGTGGCGGGCGGTCGGTGAGGATGAAGCGGGGAAGGTGGCTCATCCTCCGGGGCCGCGTCCTCCCGTCCTCCCGCTGCTCGGGGCTCCGCTGTGTGAGCGGTGTCTGTGGGGAAGGCCGGGCGGCAGGTGGCGGGCAGTGCCGGTGGTGAAGCGGCCGGGGCTCGGGGCTCCGGCTCGGGCTGGGGAGAGGCTGGTTGTGCTGCGGGGGGAGCGGAGCGGGGCGGCGCGGGGCTCGGTGTGCCGGAGCGCAGCGCTGGGGCCGGGGCTCCGCACTGAGTCAGGTGAATGAAGCCGGAGCTGGAGGAGAGCGCAGCGGGGAGAGCCGGCGGCGGCCCCCGGGTTGAGGCGGAGCGGGCGGGATGATTAGCGGCGTGCTGCCGGTCAGAGGGACGCGGTGCGGCGGGGTGAGCTAACAGAGCTCCGCGCGCTGGAGGTTATAGAGTTATAGAGGTTAAATTATCTAACCTAACCCGATAAACTCAACCAGAACCAAAACCGAAACCGGGCTTTACATTTAGAGGAAACTGAAAGCGTGCTCGCTGCAGGCCTGTCACCAATACGATATTCTGTTAACGATATATCGTCCGAGAAATTATTGCGATAAAAAATTATATTATTGTAATTCTAAGACTGTTAACTGCTAAATTAAATGCCACGAAAGGGATGTGCCGTATCGTATCGTACACAATAAAATCGCCAGCGTTTTTCAATATGGTGAACGATATTAACGTTATACCCTAAAATAGTGTGCCCCCCCATATTATCACATCAGGGTTCTACTTTTTTACTGTTTTTATCAAAAGAAAAATTCACACTGTTCTCATTTCCCATTATATATCTACTAGAGAGATTATATCTGTACAGTAATCAAATCAAATCAAATTTATTTGTATAGCGCTTTTTACAACTGGTGTTGGCACAAAGCAGCTTTACAGAAACATGATTACAGGACAAAGAATCAGGCAAAACATTAAACATAGAAAATACATAATACAGAACCCCCAGTGAGCGCGGAGTATCATTTATTTTACTTTAATCCTGGATATATGGAGATATTTGGAGTGCATTATTACTATTATTATCATGACTAATAATTCTGGATCATTGACTTCGGTTACAAATCTGATAAAATTCTTGTATTGTTTAATATCTCAGTTAGGGGAGTGTCACATCATATCATATGCAATAATACAATTATTTTTTCATTTTGATGCAGTAGTGTATTCTTGAGTTATTATTTTTTAATTCAGGGTTTTGTCATATCGCCAAGAGTATCAGTATGACTAAAAATACCATGAAATATTGTGATATTATATATCGGCCACCACTGTGTCACTGACATAATGATAATAGAATATCATAAAGTAACTATAACCTTTTAACCCTATAATATCACTATATTTCGGGATATGTTTGCAATAAAGTTTAGTAATGTTTGTGATATTAAGGTGTACGATATGATATGGCACAGCCCTGGTGTTATCCAATCAGGAAGGACACGGGGGTTAAACCCGGCAGTGTGACACTTCGCTGAATGAAGGTGGACGAGCTGCATTTCTCACATGTGAAACGGGCACAGTGTATGTGTGTGTGTATATTGTATATAGTGTGTGTATAGTGTGTGTGTGTATTTGTGTATACTGTGTGTTAAGTCTGACAGGCCAGTCGTTAGATCAGCTCCTGTATCAGATCAGCAGTGTGCTGAGATTACCCTTCAGATTCAGGGCTGGACGATATGACCCTAAAATAGTATCATGATATTTCAGAGTGTTTTTGCAATAACGATATTCTTGGCAATAAGACAAAACATTGATGTATTCTTATTTAATTTCATGAATAATTCAGCATGTAATCCTGTAGAGATTTAATATAGTGTTCAGCATTCATTTACACTGTAAAAAATCACACTGAAAACACACTGAATGAGAAGAGATGTGTCCAAACGTTCGATTGGTACTGTCCTAGTATAAATATTGAAGTTTTATACATGAATTAAGAACATATCAAGACTCTAATTTTGTATTAAATAATAGTAATAAGGGTGTAACAACATAATAAAATTTAATACAAATAAAGTAATGTAACTTGTAAAAATGTAAAAATCAACCACAAGCCTAAAGTGCAGCTTATTTATTTTAACTTTAACTTTATTTAAACTGCAAACAAACACATAATATGTTGCTTTCAAGAATATTAACTGGCTCCTCTGACTGTACCTGTGTTGGTTTTGGTAATAGATGGGTAGTGGGGACTTTTCTAGTGAGTAATAGCCTGTGAAACCCCCTTACCCTACACACACACACACACACACACACACACAGGCAGTGTAAAACCTGTTGAGTATGAAAGGTTGGTGAATTACAGGTGTGGTAGCTCACCCTGCGTCAGGCTTTTTCTCAAACCGAAAGTAAAGGGGAATTCATGAACCACCTTAAATGACTTGCAGTTTTAAAGGTTAATTCAGTTTATAACCGTCTTATTATGGGTCTATAACACAGAAATCCCACTGCTTTCAGTCTGAATGCTCTAAAACACGTCAAAAAGCTTCTATATAACTAATTTCTGATAGTGTTTAGTGTGTGAACAGGTTTAATCAGAGCTGTTAGACTGAGAGACTTCAGTTTACTAAACTCCACCACACCCACTTCCACCCTCCGTCTCTTCTGCTTTTCTCTTTAAAGTGACAGTAAATCAAAAACTGAGATTCACTGATATATAACACACTGATCATAATGCAGCAAATTATTATACTTAATGTTATTTAGAGCATAACTACCTACCTACTGACCTACCAATGGAAATTTTATACGTAATTATCTCAGACACGTCATTATATTAATTGCTTCACGTTTATATAACCTTATATAACTATTCGCTTTCTGAAATTAAAAGCTATGGTTAAAAAACTGCCATACCGTTCTATACCATACTGTATCATACTATACTATACAATACCACACAATACTATACTGTACTATACTATACTGTGCAATACCATACTCCTAATACCTTACCATACTCTACTGTACCATTCTATACCATACAGTACTGCACTATACTGTACAATACCACACAAAACTATACCATACCATTCTATACCATACTATACTATACTATAACATGCTATACTATATTATACCATAATATGCTATACCATACTTTACCATACTATACCATACTTAACTATATTACACTATACCGAACTAAACTATATTATACCATACTATACCATACTATACTATACTATAACATGCTATACTATATTATACCATAATATGCTATACCATACTTTACCATACTATACCATACTTAACTATATTACACTATACTGAACTAAACTATATTATACCATACTATACCATACTATACTATACTATACCCTTTCATACTATACTATACCATACTACACCCTACTATACTACACCAAACCATACTATACTATATAATACCTTAGTATACTATACTATACAATATCATACTACACCATACTATACAATACTATACTGCAGTTTTTTGAAGCCTGGCTATGTCGTCTCTATAACTACACAATGTAGATTAACTTGTTTTCTTGGCACACAGTATAAAGAGGGCGTAGGTTACTCTGTATTCAAATTCAGCTTTATTGTCATTTTATTTGTTTTTATTGAGGGTAAAATTCTATTTAAATGTGTTTAGATGTGTGCTGTACTGCCGTCACAATCCTACTGAACATCCTCATTCACTTCTTACAGTTTTCTTTTATACTGGTAATTTCAGTAGTTCGTCGTTTTTCATGTTTTCTAAAAGCCTGTTTATGTAAAAAACACATTATGTTTGTCATTTCCTTTAGCTTTTCTCTAATTACTATTTATTTAAAAGGGCTTTTTATTCAAAAAATATATAGAATATTCAAATTTTCTCAGTTCCAACCCTGTGGATTGCAACAATCAAGTTCAAGTTTAAGTTTAAGTTCAAGTTAACTGTGCCTTTTGAATCTTGTAATAATAAGAATAAACTGCAATATGACTCTTTTATTGTAAAACGAAAGTGAAAGATAGTTTGGTTATTTGTTATTTGTTCCTTTAACTTAGAGATCCTGCTGCATCTCACCTTTTATAGCTGAATTTAAGCAGTATTTTTATTTATTGTGAGAATTCACAGCTATAAACAGTTAAATATAAAAGTTGAGTGTGTTTTTAGATCTCAGCCTCCTACTGAATATCAGTGTCATCACTGGATACAGCAGATCTCAGAGTTATTCACTGAGTGACTAATCTCACCCTGCTGTTACAGCATCCTCACTTTACTCACACTAACTATACTTTACTCACTACGCTAGTGACTGTTTCAGTAGTGAGTTATATCACATCCTGGTGATGAAACTCAGCAGAGTAACTGTGTTTAACAGACTGACTCTGTTTATCAGCCTGTTTATGGAATGACTGGAATGAAGAAGCTTCTCCACACTTTAATTATCTGCTCAGTTTTACCTTATTTTATTTAAACTGGTCTGAGTACAGAATCTGCTGAATATATTTCACACACTGGCTTTTCTCCTGCTTTATTATTGTTGTTTTTAGCGCATGCATTATAGTAAAATACTAATGAACATCATGCTGTATTACATCATTCATCATTAGTAATAAAACTCTCAGTTAAAGAGCAGAAATCTATTTAATTTTTTTTCTTCTAATTCATATCCCATTTTCACCATAATATACAACGCCTCCCCCGATATTTCTGAAGTCAGACTCCGCCTCTTTTTTCTACCATACTATACTATACTATACTATATTATACTATACTGTACCATACTATACTATACTATACTATACTATACTATACTATATTATACTATACTGTACCATACTATACTATACTATACTATACTATATTATACTATACTGTACCATACTATACTATACCATACTATACTATACTATACTATACTATATTATACTATACTGTACCATACTATACTATACCATACTATACTATACTATACTATATTATACTATACTGTACCATACTATACTATACTATACTATACTATATTATACTATACTGTACCATACTATACTATACTATACTATATTATACTATACTGTACCATACTATACTATACTATACTATACTATATTATACTATACTGTACCATACTATACTATACTATACTATATTATACTATACTGTACCATACTATACTATACTATACTATATTATACTATACTGTACCATACTATACTATACTATACTATACTATATTATACTATACTATACTATACTATACTATACTATACTATATTATACTATACTGTACCATACTATACTATACTATACTATACTATATTATACTATACTGTACCATACTATACTATACTATATTATACTATACTGTACCATACTATACTATACTATACTATACTATATTATACTATACTGTACCATACTATACTATACTATACTATACTATATTATACTATACTGTACCATACTATACTATACTATACTATACTATACTATACTATATTATACTATACTGTACCATACTATACTATACTATACTATACTATACTATACTATACTATATTATACTATACTGTACCATACTATACTATACTATATTATACTATACTGTACCATACTATACTATACTATACTATATTATACTATACTGTACCATACTATACTATACTATACTATACTATACTATATTATACTATACTGTACCATACTATACTATACTATACTATATTATACTATACTGTACCATACTATACTATACCATACTATACTATACTGTACTATACTATATTATACTATACTGTACCATACTATACTATACCATACTATACTATACTATACCATTAGGGGTGGGCGATATGCCCCTAAAATAATATCACGATATTTCATGGTATTTTTGTGATAAGGATACTCTTGGCGATATGACAAAACACTGAATTTAAAAAATATATTATTTCGAGAATACATTACTGCAACTAAATTAAAATTAAATTCTATTATTGCATATACAGACATAAAAAATACAAGCATTTTATTAGATTTATAACATAATTCAATGATCCAGAATGTCACGATACTAATAATCCTAATAATACACTTCAAATATCTCCATATATCCAGGATTAAAGTAAAAAAAGAAATAGTCTCTAGATATAGATATATAATGGGAAATGGGGGTAGGTAATTTGGCGATATTTCAGGGTATAATATATTAGGGGTGGGAATCGATTACTATCTCACGATTCGATTCGATTCCGATTTTGGGGGCCACGATTCGATTCAAAATCGATTTTTGATTCAAAACGATTTGAATTATAAATATTTCTGCTTCTGGCTTATGAATCGTATTGAAAAAAAACCCTCCATAATATACACTGGTCCTGGAGCAAGTAATGTGTTACAAAAACAATAAAATGTGCAGGAATGTGGGTCCTCAGTGACAGAGGAATCACTGGGATATCACAATGACGTTAATGAACAATAAATACATAAATAAATAACACTGCTTTATTACCAGGCTACTAGCGGTGGTGTGTAGGTGACGCTGCTGGGCTGATGTGATGATAGCAGTGGAGCGCTAAAGTTCAGGAGCAGCTGCTGATTAACTAGTTAATTTAAGGTGGTTGTATTTCTTCAGAAAGGGGGCAGGAGGTGGAGAAATTAATTCATATTGTCCATTCCTTAATTCCTCTGTGATGAGGAGCTGAAATTAGCTCTGATTAGCTTATTGTTATTTTTCCGTTCCGCCTTAAATGCTGCAGCCCGCTGCCACCTGTAGCGTTATTTAAGGTGGAACTGGAAAGTTAGCTAGTTAGCTAGCTAACAGTTACTGAAACTAACTACTAGCGATCTTTTTTATGCTTGTTATGAAGCATTCTGCCATAAAACATTGAAACTACACGTTAATCTAATGTAATATAGTGCTTGTTCTGCCATCTTACCGGTGATTCTCAAACACCTACGCTCTGTGTGTGTCTGGAAGATCTCCAAAGGGACAAGCGCTATCCCCAGGGTTGCCAGGTCCAACAAAAATACCCAGCCCAAAATCAGTCTAAAACCCGCCCCTCAGAATCGATTTTGGGACATTTTAAATCGATTCTGAATCGTAGTAAATGAGAATCAAGATTCTTATGTGAATCGATTTTTTGGCACACCTCTATAATATATATTAAACGATATTAAAAAATGTTGGCGATATTATTGTGTACGATATGATATTGCACACCCTTACATACCATACTATATTATATCATACTATACTATATCATGCCATACTATACAGTACCATACTATACTATATCATGCCGTACTATACAGTACCATACTATATCATGACATAATATACAATATCATACTCTACTGTACCATACCGTACTGTACTACATCTTACTACATGGCGTAGTATATCATGCCATACTATACAATATTAAACTATACTATGTGATATTATACTATACTGTACAATACCATACCTTACTATACTATACTATACTATACTGCACCATACTATACTATACTATACTATACTGCACCATACTATACTATACTATACTATACTATACTATGTGATATTATACTATACTGTACAAAACCATACCATACTATACTATACTATACTATACTATATTATACTATACTGCACCATACTATACTATACTATACTATACTATACTATACTATACTATACTGCACCATACTATACTATACTATACTATACTATACTATACTGCACCATACTATACTATACTATACTGCACCATACTATACTATACTATACTATACTATACTACACTATATTATACTATACTGTACCATACTATACTATACTATACTATACTATACTGCACCATACTATACTATACTATACTATACTATACTACACTATATTATACTATACTGTACCATACTATACTATACTATACTATACTATACTATACTGTACTATACTATACTATACTATACTGCACCATACTATACTATACTATACTATACTATACTACACTATATTATACTATACTGTACCATACTATACTATACTATACTATACTATACTATACTGCACCATACTATACTATACTATACTATACTATACTACACTATATTATATTATACTGTACCATACCATACTATACTATACTATACTATACTATACTGCACCATACTATACTATACTATACTACACTATATTATACTATACTGTACCATACTATACTATACTATATTATATTATACTGTACCATACCATACTATACTATACTATACTATACTATACTGCACCATACTATACTATACTATACTATACTATACTATACTACACTATATTATACTATACTGTACCATACTATACTATACTATATTATACTATACTATATTATACTATACTGTACCATACCATACTATACTATATTATATTATACTGTACCATACTATACTATACTATATCATACAAAGTAGAAAATAAATTAAATAAAGGAAAACCCTAAATGATAAGCTGCGTTTTGACTGGTAGTGTATATATTGCAGGATGTATTGGTTATATATCTGCAGTGACCTTCTGATTATTAAACAGTGGATTTGTCTTGTCTACAGATTTCCTGTAGTCTCATCGTGTGTGTGTGTACACTGCCTGCTGTGATATAGTGTGTGTTTCTGATAGGGCAGCCTTGCACTGGGACTGTGTGTGTGTATAGTGTGTGTGTGTGCTGGATATCTTAATGGAAGCCCCATGTTTTGCATTGAGCCGGTCTGATATGGAGCTCAGTGTCTCAGTCAGGCCGTTGTTTTTAGTTTAGTTTCCGGCTGAAGGTCTTCTAGAGGTCAGGGGTTAATGTTCCTGATGAATCTCAGTGACGGCAGATACAGATATACATACAACTCTGTTAAATATGAAGAGAGCACTTCAGTTTCTGAATCAGTTTCTCTGATTTGATTTTATATTTGAGTAAAATGAACATTGTTGTTTTATTCTATAAACTACAGACAACATTTCTCCCAAATTACAAATAAAAATATTCTCATTTAGAGCATTTATTTACAGAAAATGAGAAATGACTGAAATAACAAAAAAGATGCAGAACTTTCAGACCTCAAATAATACAAAGAAAACAAGTTCATATTCATAAAGTTTTAAGAGTTCAGAAATAATCAATATTTGGTGGAATAATCCTGGTTGGTTTTTAATCACAGTTTTTTTTTCATGCATCTTGGCATCATGTTCTCCTCCACCAGTCTTACACACTGCTTTTGGATAACTTTATGCTGCTTTACTCCTGGTGTAAAAATTCAAGCAGTTCAGTTTGGTGGTTTGATGGTTTGTGATCATCCATCTTCCTCTTGATTATAATTTGGTAAAATTAAAGAAACTCATCATTTTTAAGTGCTCTTATATTTTGTATAGTTATATATATAGTTATATATACCCTGTGTTTCTTTTGTTGTGGGTTGTTGTATAGTAGGAAGCACGGACGGCTCTGAAAGAGTGAAACAGTAGAAGAGAGTGACCTTTAGATGGAGAGGACGGGGCTGAACCCGGCTCACCCCCCCCCCCCCCCCCTCCACCCACAGACATGCGCACACTGACCCGGGGACACCCGGACACGGGCAGAGGACGTCCCCTGTCCCCTGTGATTGGCAGGAGGGGCATGCAGTAATGAGGGACACGTTAGGGACAGTCTGAGAAAAGTAGACCTGAAATAATCCCAAATAAATTTATATTATATTTTTATAATATAATATTTTTCTCAGTTTTAAAAAAAAGTTTTAAAAGAGTGATCTGACTCCACCCTCAGATCAAATTTAAAAAACGGGGCACTGGGTGATGTATGGGTTTAGAGGAGGGGCAGAAGGGAGAGCTGCTGATTGGGCTGAGCAGTGTGCCACTGATAGCAGTGAGACGCAGACGATTGGATGTCAGAAGGGGGCGGGATTTTTGATTGACTGACAAATTTGCATATTGTGAGTATCCTCGTACCAAAGTACACGGAAACGTCATCCTCGCCTATAGCACAGCTGAACCTGAGAGGAGCTGCAGAGGCAGAAATAAAAATTAACCACAATAAAAGTGTTTTTTAAAGGTTAGGAAATGTTTTAAAAATGTTTTAAGCAGGACTGATATGTTGGGAAAACATTTCAGTTATTAATGAAAAAAATATGATTTGAGCGCCTTTTTAAAGGAGAACTAATATGATAACAAGTAAAAACATTTGCCGTATAGCCCTCCTCTGTTCTCGGCCAACATTCCTTAATATCATTAAATCACAATATTCAGGGTATTTTTGATAAAGATATTAATAGTGATATGACAAAACCTTGAATTAAAATTTTCCAAGTGGTCCAGCAGTCTAAAGCGCTGCCACTATAATCGGGAGATCGCTGGTCTGAATCCCAGTCATGCAGCTTGCCATCAGCTGCCGGAGCCCTGAGAGAGCCCAATTGTCCTTGCTCTCTTTCTGGGTGGGTACAGTACAGTAGATGGCGCTCTCTCTTTTCCCTCATCACTCCTAGGGTGATGTGGATCAGCACAAGGCTGCGTCTGTGAGCTGATGTATCAGAACCGAGTCGCTGCGCTTTCCTCCGAGTGTTAGCGCTGTGATGCTACTCGGTAATGCTACAGCATCAGCAGCAGTTCGAAAAGAGGCGGAGTCTGATTCACATGTGTCGGAGGAGGCGTGTGCTGGTCTTCTTCACCCTCCTGGTGTTAGAGCATCACTAGTGATAGGGGGTGTCCTAATGAGTGGGTTGTTTAAATGGGAAAATATTATGAAAGAAAAAATATATATATATATATTTTTCAAGAATACTCTACTGCAACAAAATGAATATTTAAGTGTATTTGGCGATATTATAACGGCACATTTTCACCAGCTTGTAACAGTAAGTAAGTCAATGATCCAACATCTCCCGATAATAATAATGCGCTCCATATATCCATATATAAAATAAATGATACTAGACAGATATAATCTGTCTGTAGTATTATTTAATGGGAAATGAAAACAGTGTGAATTTTCCTTTTATAATACAAACAGCAAAATAACTGTATCCTGAAAAACTATTCGACTCTAAAATAATATCATATTTCATGCTATTATTGATAATGATATAATGATAAGTGGATAATGTATTTATTATGACAGGGCTGGGGATGATAGTTGTGTAGTGATGATGTCAGCACTATATAGTGTATTTATTTCTGAGGTGAGTTAGTGGTGGTGCATTAGTGAATTAGTGACAGCAGTAGTGTTTACTCGTGTTTACGGTTCCATCTGGTGCTCTGATGTTCTGGTGAACAGGGTTACTGCATGCCTGTGTTGCTGGACTCCCTGCTTCAACTCAAACATGCAGTTAATTCCACTCCACTCTGCATTACCAGAACATTAGCTCAGATTCAGGGAGAATTATCACTTTTATGGTGCTTTTCTATTAATAAAATATTTAATCATTTTTTACACGGTGTAAAATTCTGCAGAAGGTAAAGAAAAATGTACTATATATTTCCCAAACTATGATTAATTATTAATAATGTGTCATGTCCTCCATACGTCCTACATGTCCTACACATGTCTTACAATTGTCCTACACATGTCCATGTGTCATATCCATGTCCTCCATGTCCTATACGTGTCCTCCACATGTCCTACACACCTCCTGATAATTTTCTAAGACTTCCTACACACTTCCCACACGTTTTACACACGTTCTACACATCTCCTTCACATGTCCTACACGTCCTACACACATGTCCTTCGGCTTTAAAGGGACACATTTGTACTGTTTCTGTTTTGTGGTGTGAAACACGTGGTCTCCCTCTCTCTGCGCCTGTCCTGTACTGGTGTCTACTGCTGTCCCTCAAAACAGAACTACGAAAGATAGAGAGAGAGAGACAGAGAGAGAGAGAGAGAGAGAGAGAGACAGTATGAGTGTCTCTCTCTCTGGGAGCTGTAGATCATGTGGGAGGGTTGGTGGGGAGCAGCTGTTTGAGACGCTGCTGTTGAGGGAGCCAATCCCGCGCTCAGATATCTGCCCCGCCTCCAGCCGGCTTGGATGCGCGGGACACCGCCCCCAAACCCCCCCCTGCAGCGTCCCCGTCCCGTCACGAAAAGGTCAGGAGGATTACTGAACTGGGTGCCTGAGGAGTCAAACCCCCGACTACTGGTTTACTGGTTTACTGGTTGGTGTTTGATGTTAGGGTTACAGTGTGTTCACACTTTAAACAGTGATACACTGAATTGTTTTACTGATCAATATGATTTGTTATAATGTGACCAACTCGCTCCATAAAGAGGAGATATTATACATCTAAAATAGGTCTATATATGTTCTATACAAAACATGTTTATAAAGTTCCTTACACTAAATCACTCTCACATAAATATAAAGATCTCACCACCTCTGTTCTCAACCATTCGCCCCATGTTTACATTTAACTTTTACTACAGGTTAGTGTTAGCTGGAGCTAAATGGAAAAAAAAAAACAGGCAAAATGAATAAAACAAGCTAGTTGATGCTTAACTGTGATAGTGAAGCGCAAAACTCATAAATTCTTAAGTTCTTACATCTCCCTTATCCCTGGACAATAGGTACAGATCCCTCCCTCAGACGAAGTCTGCTGAGTAATCTTGCTGTGTACTCTCTGTGTACCGTCTGTTTCAGACATACAGATAAACACACTGAAACACAGAATCTTCTCTCTATATTTACTTTCTTGCTCCCGCCACACAGCTCTGACCAATCAGAGGAGACGATGTGCTCATGTGGTTTATTGGTGTGTATTTTGGTGAGTTTAGGTTTTTATACCTGTATGAAAACAAACCAAACAGAGGGAGAAACTGAAGCTCCAAATAAACAAACTCATCACCTGATTCTGAGTTGTGTTAGCAGTGTTACTGTGCTGGGGAAGCTTCAGTTAGTTAATCCTTGAGTGGCAGATATAAATCCTTCCTCGTTATCAGTGTCTGTGTTTAACAGAACAATAGAACAATAGAAGTTAATTGTTGTTAACGAGCGTTTAGAGCTGCTGTTAACGAGGCGTGGTCTGAATATAAAGCCAGTAGTGGGAATGTTAAAAATTGTCAGATAGCAGAATTCCTTTAATAAGAAATGATGGAAAAATCAAAGCATTATTTGAGTTGAGTTACAGATACATCGTCTCGGTTTATTGGTTAATAAAATTAAACAAATTGTACAGATTACTGTACAACTAAAGCTCTAGATCCTGGTTACAGATAAGTTTCCCCTGTTTTTTTATTTATTTATATCTCTAGACGAAATAATATTTTACCAAATATCTGGTACAGTATTATATTATGTTGTGTTATGCTGTTGTTGTGCCATTAACTCATGATTATTTATCTTGATCGGAGCAAAACAAACTGTTTTACTGATTTATTAACATTCTTGTGTGAGTAACATTACATAAATGTGAACCTAGGCCTCTAATGATAATAATATTATAGACTTATCGAACAATATATTTGCGAAACCTCAATAATTTTATTTTTATCGAGGAATGCCCATTAATGGAATGAGGTGGTATGGTAATTAATTTATTATAAATGTCTTATAATTAAATTATTAACTTATTGTGTGATATACAGATTTGTACACAGTCATTTTTGCTTACCTTAAAAATCACATTATATTTAGTTTTCTTAGTGAAAAGAGCACATTAATGCTTGTATGTCTGAATTATCTCAGGAATTATAAATAATAAATAAAGTTTTAACTGTTAAAAACAGCCAGGTAATTGTAATTCCATGCTATGGAATTATAATCAGTATATCAGAGGCATTAAATGATCTTAAATTATACAAATGTAATATTGTTTAATGCAATAATTTATGGGTCAGAACTCAAAAGCATTGTTATTATAACAGGACTACACAACAGCTACCAGGATCACTGTATATAAACAGAAGGTCTCGTAAATGAAAGATTGATTGAAAACTTTATTTAAATGTTTAATGTCCTCCGTTATGCTTATATAATATACTCTATAAAATAAAAACAGGGTATTATTGCTATTATTGTTCCACCTGACGGCTGTAGAACTGTGTTTATAATATATGTGCTTTAAAGAGATCATATTTCTCTGATATAAAAACATGAAAATAAAACAAAACTCAACAACAAAGATACTCAGAAACAACCGGACTGACCTGATAAACGAACTAAAATGAACCCAGACATAAAAGGGCTTTATAAACACACTGCAGGAAACAAGAAACACCTGGGAACAGGTAACAGATAGTAACGAGGGGAACACAGGGTTCGGGTGGAGATGCTGAGGATCACAGGGAGATGTGCAGGAGGGCACGTAGAGAAAAACACACACAGACACAGAGGAGAGACACAGAGCAGGATGAGAACATTTGCATAAAGTTATCTAAAAGCAGTGTGTAAGACTGGTGGAGGAGAACATGATGCCAAGATGCATGAAAAAAAAACTGTGATTAAAAACAGGATTATTCCACCAAATATTGATTATTTCTGAACTCTTAAAACTTTATGAATATGATCTTGTTTTCTTTGCATTATTTGAGGTCTGAAAGTTCTGCATCTTTTTAGTTATTTCAGTCATTTCTCATTTTCTGTAAATAAATGCTCTAAATGAGAATATTTTTATTTGTAATTTGGGAGAAATGTTGTCTGTAGTTTATAGAATAAAACAACAATGTTCATTTTACTCAAACATAAACCTATAAATAGCAGAATCAGAGAAACTGATTCAGAAACTGGAGTGATCTCTTCATTTTTACAGAGCTAAATGTGTGTGTGGTCAGTGCTCACGTGATATAGAGGAACTCAGAGAGACACCGCACGTTAGATCTCAGCGCTGCAGTGAGCTCAACATTACTGAATATACACTGAATATAGAGCTTTATTATATATATTGAGGAATCTGCTGGTGTTGGTGCAGCGTCACAGTGACGGTTACAGAGAGCTGAGACACGTCTGTCTGACCGGTTTATTGTAAACGTCAGCAGGGTTTTATGGAGTAAGAAAAAAAGATGATGATCTTCCACATTTTCCCTGTAATCTGTAGCACGTGATTCTGCTCTGCTTTAACCAACTTTTCTGTAATTGAGTTAATTTTTATAGGAAGAGATGAAGTGAGAGAGTGTTTTAGAGACTAATGTTGAGAAGAGATATGCCATAACATATCACAAAAATACCCAGAAATATCTATTTAATTTTAGGCCAATATATGCTGCTGTTTGTAGCAAAAGAAAAAATCATACTGTTCTTATTTTACTTTACACTCTGCACAGTGTGCATTGTGATGCTCATCGCTATCTTACACCCCACCAACACCCTATATTCACTCCTTCCTCCTGCCTGGTTTAAACAGCAGCAGATCTTCTGAATATATCTACACTGATGGGCGTGGTGTTCTGGAAATGAGGTGTGTTCAGGTACATTTCTGGAGTTTTATCTTGTTTATCTTGGTAACAGAAAACACAGGAGCTCCACTGACTGAATACAACCTAGACAGAAGCCAACAGTCAGACGTTCATCGCTATCTCGGTAACACAGGCGCCGTGCCGAGCCGAGCGTACACCCCCACTTATTACACACACATGAACACACAGCAGCACAAACCCAACTTTTACATCAACAATAAACAGAATAGTAAATAAAATAACATTGCTGTTCCCGTAAATGAGCTGCTGGAGCTCCTTCACAGCGTCAACCAGCAGCTCAGTTTCCTCCAAAGTCAGAGCGCACCTGATCTACTCTTAAAGAGAATGATGAGCACGATTGATTTCACGTTACGCCCCCCAAAAAGTACCCTGATGTTATTTAAGGACATATCGCCGTGATTAGTGTAAAATACACCTGAACATTAAACTCTATGTTATTATTGACTGTTTTATTATTCTCTGTGTTTTTTACAGGTCACACACTATAAGCAGTATCCTCCGAACACGAGTAAAGTATACTCGTACTTCGAGTGTCGCGAGAAGAAGACAGATCCTACCAAGACCCGGAAAGTTAAATATGAGAAGACTGTTTTCTACGGCCTGCAGTACATTCTTCAGAAGTATCTAAAAGGTACGTTCACCATAAGTTACAGTACAGGCCAAAAGTTTAAACACACCTTCTTCTCTTTTTCAGTGCGTTTTCTTTATTTTTTCATGATTATTTACATTGTAGATTCTCACTGAAGCATCAAAACTATGAATGAACACATGTGGAGTTTTAGGTACTTAACAAAACAAAACATGTTTTATATTCTAGTTTCTTCAAAATAAAAG
Source organism: Astyanax mexicanus (assembly GCF_023375975.1). Lineage (NCBI taxonomy): Eukaryota > Metazoa > Chordata > Actinopteri > Characiformes > Acestrorhamphidae > Astyanax > Astyanax mexicanus. Next base: position 353,935 of record NC_064409.1, read on the forward strand.
CCCCCCTTTGCTCTGATTACTGCTTTACACACTCTTGGCATCATTCTCTCAATGAGCTTTAAGAGGTGGCCACCTGAAATGAAAAGTTTTCCAGCAGTCTTGAAGGAGAAGGAGTTCCCAGAGGTGTTTATTAGCACTTGTTGCTCCTTTGTCTTCTTCACTCTGTGCTCCAGCTCACCCCAAACCTGGATCTGGATTGGGTTCAGGTCCGGTGACTGTGGAGGTTCAGCTCATTTTTTATTAAGTACATAAAACTCCACATGTGTTCATTCATAGTTTTGATGCTTCAGTGAGAATCTACAATGTAAATATTCATGAAAATAAAGAAAATGCACTGAAAAAGAGAAGCTGTGTCCAAACTTTTGGCCTGTACTGTATATATATAACAGTTGATGCTGTTTCTAATAGATATAAGAACGTTTGTTTCTTTTCTGGTCCGCAGGGAAGGTCGTGACCCCTGACAAGATCCAGGAGGCGAAGGAGGTTTATCGAGAACACTTTCAGGATGATGTGTTTAATGAGAAAGGCTGGAACTACATCCTCGAGGTAAAGAAAGACTGACCAATAGAGAATTCAGACTCTCCCACACTCCACAGACCAGCATGCTCCCGTATCAGCCTACTAACGATCAAAATAATCATATTTATTACCTCATAGTTCTCATGTTTTTAGCAAAAGCTGGTACACACGGTTACGACCCAAATTAAGGTTGATTTCCATGCATGAAGAACAGAAGGATAACAACTAATCAATCAGTAAGATAATAATAAATATAATAATAATAATAATAATAATAATTCAGTGTACAGACCTTAATCCACCTCTACTACAAGACTCTTAATCTGACTGTAATCAATGCTTAAATCTTGATTAATGCATTAATTCAGCACTAAGAATAACTCAATAAACTCAAATAAATGTAATTCTGAAAGAACTTAATGAGAATAACAAACGCACGACTGACACTCAAGGAAAACTGCAAAGAAAAATAAGTTTTAAGAAGCAGTTTTAAGTTTGTAGTCAATGCATCAACAAAAAACCCTCCAGATATTACTGATTAAATATATCAAAGTGGAGGATGGACCAACACACACGAGCTGATGGAAACATTTTATGTATTTGGACTGTGATAAAAAATAGGAAAGTGCTATCCAGTGCTTTACTGCTGTTTTAATAAATAAGTAAATTTCGTGCACTTAATTTGAATAATTCAATTGACATATTAGGACTGCTGGGTGAGAACTGCAGAAATGTGTAAGTGGTGGGAGCAGGAACGGGATTAAAACTAGTGATTTTTGACGAGAGCGCGCAGTAACGAGACTAAAACAAACAGGAAATAAAAGTGTACAGATTTATAAGCTGTATGTTTACAGTAAAGTGACAAAGAGTGTATACACTGTGGTCCCAGTTGGTCAAAAAGCTGAATTTTTGTATTTTTAACTTAACATTTATAAGAAATCTTTATATAAGTTAAAATAAAAGCCTGATGTTCTGTAACTGATGGTTCTCTGTGGTTCTCTGTAGAAATACGACGGTCACCTGCCCATAGAGATCAAGGCCGTGCCGGAGGGAAGTGTGATTCCTCGTGGAAATGTTCTGTTCACTGTGGAGAGCACGGATCCGGAGTGCTACTGGCTCACTAACTGGGTGGAGGTGAGTGATGGGGTGTTATGGTGTGTTTGTGTTGTTAGAGGAGCAGTAATGGAGTAACGGAGTGATTGATTGATTATTGATTCTGTATATTCCTGCAGTACCGGCTCTGCTGGGTCACCTGATTCCTAGTCAGTGATGTCAGTAACGGATTACACTAATCACTAAAACTAACATGCAGAATAAGTGCTAAAACAAAATATAAAACCACTATAAAACATATACACAAGAATTTACACTTTCAAAACTAAATGTTGAATCAGCTCAGCTGTGTGGCTGTGCAGCGAATGTTCAAAATCAAATCACAGTGCACAGGATTACAGTTCGTCTAGGAGCAGCACGGATAATGAAATGTAATCACTCACCGTCCAATCAGAACCCACTACTGAATTTGAGGCGTGGCTGAGAAACCAATCACAGTAAAACTCAATAAGAGGAAGAGTGTTTATGGGTTTACGTGCAGCAGGTCTGGTGGTGTGGCTCTTATAAAAGGAATAAAAATAGAAATTACTCTAATATTAAAGCATTAAACTGCATAAATATGAGTTAGGACAGCTATAGATAACAGCTACTTAATTATTAATCATAAGCACTGAGTACTGTGTATTGTTTATATGTTAGGAAACTAAATTATATCAAAAACATCTATATTTTTTTCAACTTACCTAATATTTAAACAGTAGTATTTATAAATATAAATATCTAAAAACTTAGGTATGCATGTTCCCCTTTTATAACAACAACAGCAATAATAAAAGAATGGCAATAAAACAAGCTAAAGTATCTAATTAAGTAACTTGTAATCTAACTTTGTTACTTATAAAATCCAGTACTTCATAAAGTAAATAAGTTACTTTTTTAAAGGAGTAATCAGTAATCCGATTACTTTTTCTAGGTAACTATACCCTCACTGATCCTGGTTCAGTATAAGTGATGCTGTGAGTGGATTTTATCTCAGATAATTGATCAGCTGATGTTATATATTATAATCTCTGGTGAGGTTTAGCGTGAGAGCTGTGGTGGAGGATGGATCGTATTACAGAGCGTCGCTGCAGTTCAGAGTAAATGTGCTGAATCATCCTGACCTCCAGGATCTGACCACACCTGTACTGAGGATTTACCTAACCATGACTCAGCACACACCTTTACCCACCATTAAACACAACAAATATAACCTTATTTTACTCTTCCGTACCATACTCTACCCTCTTTATGATGTGTCTGTTTGTTTATTTATTTTTTTTATCAATTTATTTATTTTTAATATAATATAACAAGATATATATATATATATATCGTCGCTGTCCAATGAAAAACACTTATCTCCATTTTTGTCGATTTTTATTTTACTACATAATTTGAACAGACAACCTCTCCTTTACACTGTACCAAAATTTCTTGATGAACGGACCAATAGAAACTCTTCTTTAGAATGACCTAAAATAAAGGTTTTTTGTCTCTCTCCTGTAAAGTTGCGATTTTGGAGATAAGTGTTGGCGATACACTGTATGATTTGGGAACTTCATCTAATCTAAAACACCTGATCCAACTGATTATTAGCTTGTTATCAAAAGTCAGAATATAAATTTAAGTTTGATTTGTCCAAATGAACTCTAAAACGTCAAAAATTATATTTTCCCTCCCGAAAATATAGTTTATGCCATATAGGGTTACAGTCTAACTAAACCCCCTGATTAATTTGACTCCACCCTCAGATCAAATTTGTAAAGTGCAAAAAAAAAAATGGGAGGGGCAGTTTGGGAGGGGCACTGGGTGATGTATGGGTTTAGGGGCGGGGCAAGAGGGAGAGCTGAGCAAAGGGGACTCTGCGTACCAAAGTACACATTAAAACCAGCAAGAAAACAAGCAGAAATGTAATATATAACAATGGAAGAATTTCCTTACACTAATAATAATAATAATAATATAATTGTAAATGTAGAGCCCTCTCTCTACAGTACTCTACAGCAGAGTGTGAGGAATAATTGTATTGAATTATCTTCAGCAGCTCCTGCAGGATCAGTGATTCTCCTCCTTAAGGAAAGTTAAGGTGGGATTCCCCCGTTTATTAGAGTCACATGACGGCTTATTAAAGTTACTGGATTTATAGTCATGTGACTGTGCTGAACATCTGCACTAATAAACACAGTCAGACTCCATTCAGTCAGACTCAGCTCAGCTTAAAGATCCACAGTCAAAATAATAAACTAAAAACTGAAGAAAAGTCATTTTAGTATTGATAAAAAAATCAGCTGGAAAGTACCAGTCTTACTCTGTAGTCTGTAGTAAAGCTGTGCTGTTACTCTCTACTACTGCAGCATCATTTACACACTTACACACTTACAGCACATTCACACTTTCATCATTATAATCACTAGAAAAAAAGAAACACAGAAGAAGTTCTTTTCTTTATATAAATTACAGATGAAACCATTATCTGGGCGTTTTCTCATTCCACAGATCTCCCTCTGATCGAGTTCAGTGTTCGGAAACTCTTATTAAATTAAGTTTTGTTAATCTAATGTTATGGGTAAAGGAGTGTGCATTACATGTAAACCTAATGAAATAAAAGTGCTTCACAAAGCGCTGAGTGTATGAATGCTGTATGAATGCTGTATGAATGCTGTATGAATGCTGTATGAATGCTGTATGAATGCTGTAGTGCAGGGCGTTCTCCAAGGCTTTACAGCAGAACATCACTGAGTTTGAGTATGATTATAGAGAGTGTGATGAATCGGGGGGGGGGGGGGGGGGGGGGGGGGGCAGTAGGGGTAGATTGGATGTGATAATAGTGATCTGGCTGGCTGGTCCAAAACAAAGCGATGCCCCCCTGAACCCTGCCAGATGCCCCCGGTCCCTGGGCACAGCGCGTACACACTACAAGCCACTTTTCTCAAATCAGATTTTTTTCCTCAGATCAGATTGGTCTTTCTTGTCGGTTCACATTCACTGGAAATGTAAATTATCTGATTTAGGACCACATATAAAATAATTTTATTTCAAATTTTTCCCATTTTCTCCCCACTTTACACGGGCAATTACCCAACCCACTCACTAGGACTCCTCCTATCACTAGTAATGCCCCCCAACACACCAGGAGGGTGAAGACCAGCACATGTCTCCTCTGATACATGTGAAGTCAGCCACCGCTTCTTTTTGAGCTGCTGCTGATGCTGCATTACCGAGTAGCATCACAGCGCTAACGCTCGGAGGAAAGCGCAGCGACTCGGTTCTGATACATCAGCTCACAGACGCAGCCTTGTGCTGATCCACATCACCCTAGGAGTGATGAGGGGAAAGAGAGAGCGCCATCTACTGTACTGTACCCACCCGGAGGGAGCAGGGCAAATTGTGCTCCCTCTGAACGCCGGCAGCTTGATGGTAAAGCTGCATGAGCGGGATTCGAACCTGCGACCTCCCGCTCATAGTGGCAGCACTTTAGACCACTGGACCACTCAGTGCCCCCTCAAATCTGATTTGAAAAAATGATTCGGAAAAATCTGACTCAATAGGATTAAAAAGGTATATTATGATATATTGCAGTATTAATATATATTGTCCCTCCCCTACTGTATAGATGTCTGTCTGATAAAAGTTATAGTATATGATTAATTACCTTTACCTAAAGCAAGTGTTGTCTTTATTTATATTAATCTCCACAGACTATCCTGGTGCAGATCTGGTACCCGATCACCGTGGCGACGAATTCCCGAGAGCAGAAGAAGATTTTGGCTAAATATCTGCTGGAAACGTCTGGAAACCTGGAGGGACTGGAATATAAACTCCACGACTTCGGATACAGAGGAGTTTCATCACAGGAGGTGAGGAGAAGAGTAGTGAGATACAGGGGTGTATCTATAATCTATAGCAGTAATATATATATATATATATATATATATTAATAATATATGTAATATAGTTCAGTGTGTGTAAGGAGGGGTTGTGTTTGTGTGGTTTGTAGACGGCTGGAATCGGAGCTTCAGCACATTTAGTAAACTTTAAAGGAACCGACACCGTCGCCGGAATCGGAGTGATTAAGAAATACTACGGAACGAAAGATCCGGTGCCGGGTTTTTCTGTACCGGCTGCAGAACACAGGTAAGAACCTTCACCTGATAAACACCTTCAGAATATCTAGAACTCAGATTAGACCCAATCACATTTCTATTCTCTACACTTCAGCTTGTTCAGGAGCGTAACTCTGACTTTCAGATCAGATTTATAAGAGGAAGAGGTGAAATTCTCCCCTGATAAAAGAACTGGAACCCGATACAGATATATATGTATAGTAAAGCGCTTTTCCACTGATGTGGAACCGGCATCATTCTGGTTTGTGAACCTAATTTTGAACCAGTTTGTCGCCACAAACAAAAGTCTGGTTCCAAAACCAGGAACATACTACATTTTTCAGTTGGAACTGTGGCCGCTTCTGTTTATAGACTGTTTATGGATCAATTTAAAATATTTATTTTCTTAAAGAAAGCTGTGCTAAAATTGTTATCTGTTTTTTAAGTCGTTTTCTTCACATTCTGCATCTGTTTTTTCTGTAAATACAACTGATTTATACATGTTCTACATACTGACAGTAGAATAAGCCACAAACCGATATACATGCAACGTTACGCAAAAATATATAAATCAATTAAGAAAAATAAAAATACAGCATAAAATAACAACTAAAACAATAATAATAACTTTTAAAGAGAATTGTGTCAGTGGTGGTAATATTAGGTAATATAACTGTAAATAATGATTAGTAAATGCAATAGAAACAGTTATGGTAACAAAATGAATTTACATGAGTTAAGAATGAGTTTTAAACTCAGGATGGAGGTTTTTCTTTTTCCAATCCCACAAAATCACAGTGTTTTAAAATAAGGTGTTTAGTATGAATTTTCTTGTTTCAGAAGTAAATAATACATAATAAAAAGAAATAATACAAATGTATAATAATAATAATAATTTATTTTTTAAAAGAACGCTCTTAATTTGAAACAACATGTATCCTAACATTATGGACTCTGGCGCCCTCTAGTGGTTGTTATTGATAGTTTTTTTCACATTTACTCTTCAGTATGATTTCAGTCTATTTGAAATTTCCACACAGAATAAAGTTCTGATTTTTTTTGTGTTTAGTCATATTTAACACTGATATCTGTATTTTACTCTGCTGTATTTTACTCTGCTTTATTTTACTCTGCTTTATTTTACTCTGGTTTATTTTACTCTGCTGTATTTTAATCTGCTGTATTTTACTCTGGTTTATTTTAATCTGCTGTATTTTACTCTGCTGTATTTTACTCTGGTTTATTTTAATCTGATTTATTTTAATCTGCTGTATTTTACTCTGGTTTATTTTACTCTGGTTTATTTTACTCTGGTTTATTTTAATCTGCTGTATTTTACTCTGCTGTATTTTAATCTGCTGTATTTTACTCTGGTTTATTTAACTCTGGTTTATTTTACTCTGGTTTATTTTACTCTGCTGTATTTTAATCTGCTGTATTTTACTCTGGTTTATTTAACTCTGGTTTATTTTACTCTGGTTTATTTTACTCTGCTGTATTTTACTCTGGTTTATTTTAATCTGATTTATTTTAATCTGCTGTATTTTACTCTGGTTTATTTTAATCTGATTTATTTTAATCTGCTGTATTTTACTCTGGTTTATTTTACTCTGGTTTATTTTAATCTGCTGTATTTTACTCTGGTTTATTTTACTCTGATTTATTTTACTCTGGTTTATTTTACTCTGCTGTATTTTACTCTGGTTTATTTTACTCTGGTTTATTTTACTCTGGTTTATTTTAATCTGCTGTATTTTACTCTGCTGTATTTTAATCTGCTGTATTTTACTCTGCTGTATTTTACTCTGGTTTATTTTAATCTGATTTATTTTAATCTGCTGTATTTTACTCTGGTTTATTTTAATCTGCTGTATTTTACTCTGGTTTATTTTACTCTGGTTTATTTTACTCTGATTTATTTTACTCTGGTTTATTTTAATCTGCTGTATTTTAATCTGCTGTATTTTACTCTGGTTTATTTTACTCTGGTTTATTTTACTCTGGTTTATTTTACTCTGCTGTATTTTACTCTGATTTATTTTACTCTGATTTATTTTACTCTGGTTTATTTTACTCTGATTTATTTTACTCTGATTTATTTTACTCTGATTTATTTTACTCTGGTTTATTTTAATCTGCTGTATTTTACTCTGGTTTATTTTACTCTGGTTTATTTTAATCTGCTGTATTTTACTCTGGTTTATTTTACTCTGGTTTATTTTACTCTGGTTTATTTTAATCTGCTGTATTTTACTCTGCTGTATTTTACTCTGGTTTATTTTACTCTGGTTTATTTTACTCTGGTTTATTTTACTCTGCTGTATTTTACTCTGCTTTATTTTACTCTGCTGTATTTTACTCTGCTTTATTTTACTCTGCTGTATTTTACTCTGCTTTATTTTCCTCTGCTGTATTTTACTCTGCTTTATTTTACTCTGCTGTATTTTACTCTGCTTTATTTTAATCTGGTTTATTTTACTCTGGTTTATTTTAATCTGCTGTATTTTCCTCTGGTTTATTTTACTCTGCTGTATTTTACTCTGCTTTATTTTACTCTGGTTTATTTTACTCTGGTTTATTTTACTCTGCTTTATTTTACTCTGGTTTATTTTACTCTGGTTTATTTTACTCTGCTTTATTTTACTCTGGTTTATTTTACTCTGGTTTATTTTAATCTGCTGTATTTTCCTCTGGTTTATTTTACTCTGCTGTATTTTACTCTGCTTTATTTTACTCTGGTTTATTTTACTCTGCTTTATTTTACTCTGCTTTATTTTACTCTGGTTTATTTTACTCTGCTTTATTTTACTCTGCTTTATTTTACTCTGGTTTATTTTACTCTGCTTTATTTTACTCTGCTTTATTTTACTCTGCTTTATTTTACTCTGCTTTATTTTACTCTGGTTTATTTTACTCTGCTTTATTTTACTCTGCTTTATTTTACTCTGCTTTATTTTACTCTGCTTTATTTTACTCTGCTTTATTTTACTCTGCTTTATTTTACTCTGGTTTATTTTACTCTGGTTTATTTTAATCTGCTGTATTTTACTCTGGTTTATTTTACTCTGGTTTATTTTACTCTGCTGTATTTTAATCTGCTGTATTTTACTCTGCTTTATTTTACTCTGCTTTATTTTACTCTGCTTTATTTTACTCTGGTTTATTTTACTCTGGTTTATTTTAATCTGCTGTATTTTACTCTGGTTTATTTTACTCTGGTTTATTTTAATCTGCTGTATTTTACTCTGCTTTATTTTACTCTGATTTATTTTAATCTGCTGTATTTTCCTCTTCTCCTGCGTCTCTCAGTACGATCACTGCCTGGGGGAAGGACCACGAGAAGGACGCCTTCGAGCACATCATAAAGCAGTTCCCCTCCGTCCCCGTCTCCATCGTCAGCGACAGCTACGACATCTACAACGCCTGTGAGAAGATCTGGGGGGAGGATCTGCGGGCGCTGGTGGAGATGAGGAGTCCGGACGCTCCGCTGGTGGTTCGACCGGACTCTGGAAACCCTCTAGACACCGTGCTGAAGGTAAAAACTCCAGCAGTGAGATTTAGTGCTGGAATAGAGGTGATGTGATATATAGCTAGGACATAATAGGATAAATTAATAATTAGAGATGCATGTATACTAATACTCGTACTGAAAAACCTGGAAAAGTCACGTCATTTGAAAATAGCATTTTCCAGGCCTGAATAAGTTTTGAAAAATAAAAATAAAAATACCCAGAAAGTTTTGGAAAAGTGATAGAAATGTGCAATTCACAAACATGTTTCCATTTATTGACTGAGTAAAGCTTTTTGGAGCTCACAAATACATCAGCTTAGAGTTAATTTAGTAATTTAGCCCTAAACAATGGAGCTCTCAGGATCTGAAACACATTTTCTCATTATTGAAATTTGCCTTGAATACACGGAAAAGTCATAAAGAAATCATGGAATTTTTAAAATTATTTATTGATTAAAACGTGTATGAACCCTGACTTTACACCCGATACCAAGTAATGCTGCTGCACCCAGCCTTAGTGTAAATCTGTAAATCTAATCTTACTGTAAATAAACAGAAGCTCTTTACTCACCCAAATAAACAGTTTACAGGAGAGAAATCTGTGTAGATTAAAGTCCAGCACTCCTTTAACTTAAAAGAAAATGTTTTTTTTTTTTTTTTAAGAATCACCGTTTTGTTTTCTTAGCTTAGATTTACTTAACTAAGCTTTACAGGTCTCGCCACCCACTGATGAAAGATGGAAAACATGGCGACACCCCTTTTCCTTACTAGTGTCGCATAATGCTCAGTATAATCCCGTGCTCCTTATAGTGTGAAGAATAAGGTAATATTAGTATAATATCTAGAGGACTTATCTTCTACTGTTTCTGTTTAAACACATATATTACCATGAGCTCTTTTGGGTTAATTGAATGAAAGTTTAGTTCCATTAATAAACAAAGCGTATGATGCGTTGTTGAAATTGTCATTTTTAGCAGTATAGATATCAGCCGATGCCTTTAATATGCATTAATCAACCCATTTAATCGGCCAGCTGATACTACACTACTAAATATCATCCCTTTCTGTTTATTTCTGCAGGTTTTGGAGATTTTGGGGAAGAAGTTTGCGCCGGTGGAGAACTCTAAGGGCTATAAAGTTCTCCCCCCGTATATCCGGGTGATTCAGGGCGACGGCGTGGATATCAACACTCTACAGGAGGTACAGATTCTTTAATAAACAGCGTTTCTCTCTGTGGGGTTAATTGACTGTATTAATGTGTTTGATCTGTGTTGTTTGTAGATAGTGGAGGGGATGAAGCAGCACAGGTGGAGCATCGAGAACATCACGTTTGGGTCGGGAGGTGCTCTCCTGCAGAAACTCACCCGGGATCTCCTCAACTGCTCCTTTAAATGCAGCTACGTGGTGACGAACGGACTCGGGGTGAGACCAAAACACACCCTGATACTCAGCAAACTCAGCAGATCTGTAGCTCAGTCACTCAGCTATTAATCAATCAATCAATTAACCTTTATTTGATTTAATACATTGAGGGAAACCCTAATTTTCAAGCAGCTGAGCTTTAAAAAAATTAAAATCGATTAATCAATAAAATAGTAATTGTCATTAGTCGACTACTAAAAAAGTAATCTTAATGTAAAAGAAGTTTTTCCACAGTAATCAGCGTCTCTGTGGTTCTGCTCATATAGAGGTGTGGACCTGATTTTCTCTGTAAAGCTGCTTTGTGAAACTTAGAACTAAACTTATCACTATATAAATAAAATTAAATAGAATATGTATTAGGTGCAGCCCTGCTGTGAATAGAGCAGTATATTAACTTTGTTTAAAAACATTAAATATAATTTTTGTGAATATATTTGTATTATTTGTGATGCACACAGTGATGCACCACAATAAGGTTTATAGTAAAGGGTAAACAGTATAATTAAGACAATTATAACTAAAAAGTCAATTTCCTAAAAAAAAACATATGATGGTATGATATAGGTTTTTTTTATACTCGTTATAACTGTACCCACAATATTGTTTTTTACAGGGTCAGATTTGATTCCTCTGAAGTACAAAGTCATTCCTAACAGCAATAAGTACAAATTTGTACCATTTAACCTGCTAAAAGTTCATTATTCTGTATCACTGAACTAATAAACTATATATATATATATTTTTTTTTTTTAATTGCACAGTTTTTTTATTTGAAAGCCAGACAATTTTGGATCATCAAGTTCTTGACACATATACAGTTGATGTGTCACGTCCTGGCCTCGTCTCGTGTCTCTGTGTGTCTTCCCCACGTGACCTGTGCTCCCCTGTGTCTCCCGTCTCAGTACTTTTCCACCTGTGTCTCATTTGTAGCTCCGCCCCTTCCCCAGGTGTTTCTAATTATAGTGTGTTTCCTGTTTCTTTAAATAGCCCTCCTCTGCCACTTTGTCTCAGTCAGTCTTTGCACCTTCACCTGTTGTCTGTCTCTCTGCGTTTCTGTGTTGCTAAAGCCCTAGTTCCGTGTTTATTCCTAGTTTGTTTCCCTTGCTCCTTATTCTGTGTTTTTCTGTTTATTTCTAGTTTCCTGTTTTTATCCATTGTTTTTCCTCCCTTGCCCTGCTTAGTTTAGTTTTACCTAGTTTAACTTCTTGTTTATTTCCTTGTTTAATTCTAGTCCTTCCCTTGTATATATATCCCTAGCCCTGTTAGTCTATTTCTTGTATCTCTTGTTTGTTTAGGTTTATGTTATTTTGTTTCACTGTTTATTTTGGTTATTGGTTTTTGGTTATTCTTTGTTTATTTACTCCCTGTTTATATATATATATATATATTTAGTACTTCTTGTTTGTTTAGTTTATGTTCACTAGTTCCTCTCGTTTGTTTTGGTTTATTATCTTTGATACGTGTTTACTTGTTTCTTTGTTATTTATTTAATAAATTATTTATTTATTTCGCCCTACCTGCACTTGTGTCCGCCTCCTCGTCTCCCTGCCTGGGTATTCGTGACATGATGATAATGTTTATAATCTTTACTGGCACAAAAAAAACATGGGTACACAAATGACTTTCACTGAAAGGTACTTTTTTGTACCTCAATATAAGGTACAGCCCCAGAGACGAACTTTATACTCCTTTAATTACAAATCTGTACTTATTTTTTTTAGTGTGTATAGTGTGTAGTGTGGTTGCTATGGTGTTGCTAAGGTGATGCTATATGTTTCTGTGGTGGTTGTTAAGGTGTTGCTACATAATAAAATAAAATAAAAATGCAATAGAAATAATAAAACACTTTACTCGGCAATGCTACAGCATCAGCAGCAGCTCAAAAAGAGGCGGAGTCTGACTTGTGAATTGGGAAGAAATTAGAAATAGAATAAAAAATAAATCAGAATTCGACAAGCCTTTCATAAATAAACACATTCTGATTGTTTTTATTTTTTATCTGTAAATCTGTTTCTGTTATAGTTTAGTTTAGATTGAGTTAAATTGACTCTGTTGTTCTGAAGGTGAGTTTGTGTTGTTGTTTCTGCAGGTAAACGTGTTTAAAGATCCTGTAGCAGATCCTAATAAACGATCGAAGAAGGGACGTCTGTCTCTCCACAGGACACAGAGCGGACACTTCGTCACTCTGGAGGAGGGGAAGGGTGAGATGGAGGAGTACGGAGTGGTACGTTCTTTCCTTCCATCTAAATATTCATTTATTATCAATTACATTACTGTGTTTTACTCACAGGAACTTTAATTACTATTAGAGTTAGATTAATTACAGTATCATATTTTTTGCACTATAAGCTGCACTTAAAATACTTAAATTTTCCCCAAAAATCATCAGAGCTCCTTATAATCTGGTGCTCCTTATGTATGAATTCTATCAAACAGGTATTAAGGAGCAGTAAAGACACTCCACTGAAGTACAGATGCTAATGCTAATGCTGCTGCACCCAGCCTTAGTGTAAATCTGGTAATCTAAGTTTACTGTAAATAAACAGAAGTGCTTTATTCACCCAAATAAACCGTTTTCAGGAGAGAAATCTGTGTAGATTAACATCCAGCACTTGTTTAACTTGAAAGAAAAATATATTTTTAAGAACTACAGTTTTGTTTACTTAATTTAGCTTTACTTATTATTTACTAATTTAGGTATTCCCCCCACCACCATCACCATGCAGTGGTGAGATCTTCTGAATTAAAATGGAAACATGGCGACACCCCTGTTTCTTACTAGTGTCGCTTAAAATGTGTCATATAATCCGGTGCACCTATATATTTATATATCCTATATAAGTATTCATAGTATTCATACTCCTTGCATACTTTTGAGTGCCACACTTTCCAGATTTTTATTTAAATTACAATTACAAACTACTTTGTGTTGGACTATCAATTAAAATCTCAATAAAATATAAAATACATTTAAGTTTGTGTTTGTATGGAATACCAGCATGCACTGCTGTGTTCAGGTTTGGTATTACTGTATGTCTCAATGTGTGTTATACCACAGTTAATTCTGATCCTGCAATGTGATTGGCTGAGAGGCGTTGGTTCTATGAGTACCGTTATCAGCCGGTAATGCACTGTAACTGCAACTGTAACCGAAGCTCTCTATGTATTACTGTATTACTCCGCCACATACAGGTAACCTAGCAACAATACAGCGCTTACAAACCAAACAGCACAGCTACAAACAAACAGAGCAGTAATGGAACTATTTTAACTGGTGGAGTTTTTATAACCAAACAGATCCTATTTTCTCCTCCTCTTTAACTCTTTAAAATCTTTCAATAAACAGAGATAATGATAATGGAATTGTGGTATAATCATAATAATACACTCGAGATTCAGGCTATAACGTGTAATATATTTTTTTAGTTATGATTATTGTTATTGCTTAATTTTATTAATCTATCCTGTATGTGTTTCTCTGCAGGATCTGCTTCACACAGTCTTCCGTGACGGAGAGATCGTGAAAAAGTACACGTTCGACGAGGTCAGGGACAATGCCCGGCTCAGCGAAGTGGAGGATCTTCTTCATTAAACTCCTCCTTCTTCTCCTCCTCCTCCTCTTCCTCCCCTCATCCTCCTTTCCTCTTCAAACACCTGGGTGGAGCTGGAGACCTTTACACCACCTACAACCCCGAGCACTGACCAGAGAGAGAGAACGAGAGATAGATAGATAAAAAGAGAGAGAAAGATAAAGAAAGAGAGATAAACCCTCACTGCACCTTTATTCTGTTCTGTGTACAGAGCTGTTGTATGTTTCAGTTTTGCAGAATCTATAAAGCTTCGATGTCTCTTTAAAATGTTGGCGTATTTGACCAAGAGTCGCCCTCTGATCACGAGATCTTCGAGAGAAAGAGAGAGAGAGAGAAAGAGAGAGAGGGTACCACTATAAAATAAGACTACCTTTATAAAGGGTTTATAAATGGTTTACAGTTAGTTAATTAATGGTTACTAATTAGGTTGTAAATGCCTCAAAAATCATTAATAATCAGTTATTACACATACGTAGATTTTTGGATACAATCCGGGTAAGCACCCGAACATCCCTTTCAGACAGCTTCCTCTTACAGCGTCCACAGTTAATCCTGTTGGATGTGTTGGTCCTTCTTGGTGGTATGCTGACATCACCCTGGATACCGTGGCTCTTGATGCATCACAAAGACTTGCTGTCTTGGTCACAGATGCTCCAGCAAGACGTGCACCAACAATTTGTCCTCTTTTGAACTCTGGTATGTCTCCCATAATGTTGTGTGCATTGTAATATTTAGAGCAGAACTGTGCTCTTACCCTGCTAACTGAACCTTCACACTCTGCTCTTACTGGTGCAATGTGCAATTAATGAAGATTGAACACCAGGCTGCTCCAATTTAGCCATCAAACCTAAAATCCCACACTAAAATGATGACAGGTGTTTCAGTTTCGTTGTTTAACCCCTGTGTATTGTTGCCCTTTCTACGTATGTGTTATAACTGATTATTAATGATTATTAAAGTTATTAACCATTAGTAAACTAATTGTTAACCATTTATAAACCCTTTATAAAGGTAGTCTTATTTTAAACTGGTATCAAAGAGAGAAAGAGAGAGAGAGCGAGAGATCTTCTGTGTGTAAAATGTATAAACCAAAAGAAGGTGCAGGCATTTCTTTCTTTTCTTTCCTGTAGGAATGAGAGCTAATCGTTAAATGTTGTGGAATGTGATTTTGTCGTGTGTTCAGACTGTTTTCTCCTTGATTTCTGAGGATTATATTACTGTATTCCTTTATGCAAATCGCGACGGCTGATCTGATGTGGGGGGAAGCACTTTTCCACTTTGTCGTTTGTCGTTGGCCTTTATTTTATTTTATTTTATTTTATTTTATTTTGTTTTGTAGGTTAAAGAGACCATTTCCCTTCTGTAGAGGAAACAATCTATAAATACTGTCGGATCACGTCAGTACGTCAACTGGAAAAAACACAAAACTCATCTTTTTTAGTACAAGTATTTGAGTATTCAAGTATTTGAGTATTCGGGCATTCGAGCATTTGAGTACTCGAGTATTTGAATATTCGAGTATTTGAGTAGTCAAGTATTTGAGTATTGGGGTATTTGAATATTGGGGTATTCGAATATTTGAGTATTTGGGTATTCGAGTATTCGAGTATTTGAGTATTTGGGTATTCGAGTATTTGTGTATTCGAGTATATGTCACTAGCCTCTGTTTTCTATGATTTAGAGAACAAATAAAAGCGTCTGTTTTATTATTATGATTATGATTATTATTACTGTGTATCAGGAATCATTTTAGAAGAGCTTGGTTTTAATATTTTGTATACTCACTGTTAAGCTTCAGTCTCTCCAAAGTCATTATTTTTTATGACAGAGTTACACATCGCCAGAACTCTCACGGTAAATATCCATAGAATAATTAAATAAATGAATAAATAAATAAAACAACAGTGGCCAAACGCTCCCGTCTCTCTTGTAAATAAGGTTTAATTGTTTAAAGTTTAAAGAGAGCTGGTTGATTAGTGGGAATAGAGATGTATTATTCTTATTTTTGTCTAAAGCCCATTTTATACCAAACAATCCATCTGCTTCATTATTTTCATTATGACTGGATTTAGCCTCTGGGATGCGGATGTGTGTGAGATGTGTGAAAGTGTGTGTGTGTGTGTGTGTGTGTATAATATGTGTGTGTGTTTTAAAATTGGTCAATTATACCAATCTGTTATTTTTGATTATTGATTATTGATTGATGATTTATGTAAATGTCTGACGGCCACTAAGGTTTCTTTGCTCCTCTGATAATTTAAATGAACCAAGTAGTTCCAGTGTTTCAGCTGCAGCATATTAAACTCCCTCTCTGTCCTCGCCAAGATCTATTTATTATTATTTCTTCTGTTTCTGGTGTTTAAAGTGTGTCAGGGGGGAAAAGATGAATGCATTCCCTTTTATATCTGATTCTCTCCATATCTGACGAGCATTAAATAATCTGATCACATTATACAGAGTTAGATTGTGTTAGGAACATTACTGAGACTTTCAAATAAAAACTAGTTTCATGGTGTTTGTAGTTTTATTTATTTACATTCTTCAGTTCATCCCTACTTTCTATATCTCTGTCCTAAAATTAGATAAAAAGGAGAACCAAATCAAACTAATAAAACACTAATTATAAACTAGTTTATTTCATCTTTAGCTCTATAGGTTGGTAAGTTTCCACCCATGAAATCAATATTTGGTGGAATAACCATGATGTTTTTAATCACAGTTTTTTTTTCATGCATCTTGGCATCATGTTCTCCTCCACCAGTCTTACACACTGCTTTTGGATAACTTTATGCTGCTTTACTCCTGGTGTAAAAATTCAAGCAGTTCAGTTTGGTGGTTTGATGGTTTGTGATCATCCATCTTCCTCTTGATTATATTCCAGAGGTTTTTAATTTGGTAAAAATCAAAGAAACTCATATTTTTTTAAGTGGTATCTTATTTTTTACAGAGCTGCATTTAATTCAGTTAAAGTCAGGATTTTAAGTAATTTTATAATGTTTATCAGTTCAGTTTTCTGACCCTTTGAAGCAAAATAGAAAATTGGGTATAAAACTATTTAAAAAAATTATTAATTTTTGTCTGTTTAGCATTATCAGAAAGAAACTGAAGAAGGTTTATGTTTGTTCCTAATTTTCCTCTTTTTCATTTCCCCATCAGGATCTAAATTCCAGCAATAAAATAAATATATAAATATATACATATTTATACATTTTAATAGATTTTTTACACTTTTCAATTTTTCCATCTTGTAAAAAATAGGTTGGATTATACGATCAGATTTTTATTACAAAATATTAAAAATGTTGTACAATTAGAAAACTAAATGAAAAAAACTTTTTTTGCAGGTATATCTGATAGTAAGGAATTTGGGAGAAATGTTGTCTGTAGTTTATAGAATAAAACAACAATGTTCATTTTACTCAAACATAAACCTATAATTAGCAAAATCAGAGAAACTGATTCAGAAACTGAAGTGCTCTCTTCATTTTTTGTATTATTAGTACAATAATTGGTATTATTTATTATTCTTCATATTCTTTTATAGTACATACACTATTATATATATATATATATATAGCTCCATTTTGACTAGAGTACAAAAGGCTCTTCCTGAGCTCGCTGCCTTTAATAGGCTGATTTTGAGACGGGAGCTGAGGAATTTTGGGAATTCTCTTTTAGCTGAGACTCAGTCATATGACTGAAATCTTTACCCCCTCGATCTGCCCCCCACCCTCCCCCCCCCAACAATCTGCATTCAGAAGCCCACTGAACTCTGTGTGTTTAACACCAGTTTATACATCTGCTTCATACAGTGAAATCTAAATGGTTTAATGTTGTTGATCTTTAGGAATTGTGTGTACACCAGATCTACATCTACATTTGTTTTGTATTGATTTGTATTCAGAAAAGTCATGTACTTAAAAAATGGTGAAGTACTAAACACTGGTCATCTTTAAGGGGTAATTTTTATTTAGGGGGTAATTTTGGGTAATATTGTAAAAAAATATATATATTATATTTATTCAATTTACTGAGTAATAAAGTGTATAATAAATTGGATATTTTTTCTGAAAAGATTTTAGATAGGATAGGGGAACATATCACAAAATTAATTCAGTAGAAATTGATGAATAAAATAGAGATATTTTCAGAAACGGCTGGAATTCATGCATTTCAATATCCAATTCTTTGCGTGAGTATATATATATATATCCCTATCACAAGCTTTGTTCCTCTGGGCTGTTCTCTGGTTTTCTCTGTGTTCTTTTGGACTGTTCACTGGGCTAATCTCTGGGTTTCTCTGTGCTGATCTCTGGGCTAGTCTTTGGGTTCCTCTAAGCTTGGTCTCGGGGCTTTTCACTGGGTTCCTCTGGGCTGGTCTTTGGGTTCCCCTGGGTTCCTCTGTTCTCTTGGCTGTTTTCTGGGATCCTCTGAGCTGATCTCTGGGCTGGTCTCTAGGTTTCTCTGGATTAGTCTATGGATGGGTTCCTCTAGTACGGTGGCCGAGAAAGCCCAGCGCAGTGCAAATAGAAAAGCGCTGCAAAAGCACAAAACACATCCATCAAAATTACAACACAGGCGCAGCAAATAGAAAAACGCGCTGCAAATAGAAAAACGCGCTGCAAATAGAACCACAACACAACGGAAGTGAGTCACAACACAACGGAATTTTCCCGGGGGACCTTAAAAGATGCTGTACCAGCTGTATACAAAGGACAATAAGTGGCAAACAAGCTTCTGAAAAGTAAGTTATGTTTATTACCTGTGATTACCACGGTTGTGTGCATATTATTAAAAGTTCTGCTTCACAAAACGCCTTGTTTGCCACTTATTGTCCTTTCTACACATAGTGAAGTCCGAGACGTTACTGAAGACGCAGCTTAGCTGGTACAGTATCTTTTAAGGTCCCCCGGGAAAATTCCGTTGTGTTGTGACTCACTTCCGTTGTGTTGTGGTTCTATTTGCAGCGCGTTTTTCTATTTGCAGCGCGTTGTTCTATTTGTTGCGCCTGTGTTGTAATTTTGATGGATGTGTTTTGTGCTTTTGCAGCGCTTTTCAATTTGCACTGCGTTGGGCTTTCTCGGCCACCGTACTCTAGGCTCTTCTCTGGGTTCCTCTGGGTTTTTCACTGGGTTGGTTTCTCTGAACTGTTCTCTGGGCTGCTCTTTTGGGCTGTTCTCTGGGCTGGTTTCTCTGGGCTGCTCTTTTGGGCTGTTCTCTGGGCTGGTTTCTCTGGGCTGGTCTTTGGGCTGGAAGTAGGAGGAGCTGTTTCTCCAGCAGTGGGGGGGAGAGATCACCACGTCACCCCGCTAAACTCTGGTTGTGAGAGAGGATCAGTCTGGGGGTTTGAGGGAGATCTGGAGAGAGCAGAGCCGCGGAGGAGAAGATGCAGACCGGATTCCGCTTCAACTGGAGCCCCGTGAAGGAGCCGCTGGGCTTCGTGAAGGTGGTGGAGTGGGTGAGTCTGAGGAGCTGCTGGAGTTTAAGCCGGATTGAGGGGTTTCAGATACTTTACCCCGGGGATCAGGCCTCGAGCTGAGTGTAGAACTCACTGCTTACTTTATTTAAACTTATTTAGTTACATTGTAGCTAAATAATGATGTAAAGTTTAATGATGATACAATGTAGCGACTTCAGTAAAGATTAGATACTCAGCGCTACAGTTAATCTACAGCAGATCAGCTGATCTATCTAACCTAAAAATAACTCAACTAAAAACACTTTTAAAGTTTAGAAATACTGTAAAAAAGAAGAGAAAACTTCTTAAAAAACAGGTAAACCACGTATTTACCCAGCGTTCACTATAGTTCTACTTTTATAGTCTTTTTTAGTTTAACAGTAGCTTAACTTAACTAAAGTTTTTCTCAGTAGGAACTGAAGTTTCTGTTACATATTAAACATTAAACACCACAGTAAACCAACTCATCCAGCTCTCTAACTCTTATTTAAGCATTTTTTTGGGGCTAACTGTGTGATTTTTTTTGGCATATCCTCCTGCGAGTCTGCCTAGATCCTTAAAATAAAGCCATTAGTCTGCAGAAAACTCCCTGCTTTGCTTGAGATTCAAAGGAATTTGGTGCAAAACTGGGGCAAATTTAATTACCAGCTCAGCTCTTTCTGACCACGTTTCAAAAACATGCTCTATTCATCTACAACCAGGTGCTTTATAAACGTTTCTCCTTTAGTTTAGTCTTTATATGCAGTATATAGTCTTCAACACATCAGCTTTTTTACGGATATGTATAGGTTTATGTTTGAGTAAAATGAACAATTTAGTTTATTCTATATTTATATAGAATTAGAAATATAGAAAGAGAAATTCTATATTTACAGAAAATGAGAAATGGCTAAAATAACAAATAAAAAGATGCAGAGCTTTCAGACCTCAAATAATGCAAAGAAAACAAGTTCATATTCATAAAGTTTTAAGAGGTCAGAAATAATAATTTTTTTTTGGAATAATCCTGGTTTTTAATCACAGTTTTTTTTTATGCATCTTGGCATCATGTTCTCCTCCACCAGTCTTACACACTGCTTTTGGATAACTTTATGCTGCTTTACTCCTGGTGCAAAAATTCAAGCAGTTCAGTTTGGTGGTTTGATGGTTTGTGATCATCCATCTTCCTCTTGATTATATTCCAGAGGTTTTTAATTTGGTAAAATTAAAGAAACTCATCATTTTTATGTGTCTCTTATTTTGTACAGAGCTGTGTGTGTGTTTTGTGTTATAGTGAGGAACTGCAGAGTAAGCTCATGTATGAGTCAGAGAGCAGGATCCATCCTGTAGAGATCTACAACAACATCTGGCAGAGGTTTACAGCAGCAGCCAGACCCCCCCCACATCACCCCCCTCCATTCATCCCAGTCCTCTCTAAAACTGTACAGCAGATGTTTAACCTGAACTCAGATCAGTCTGTGTGGAAAACTGTCCCCAAAGCCCATGTTCCTCAGATTGGGTCCGTCACCATGATCACATTATCGATTTATCGTACAATAAATTACAATAAATTGTTAAAAAATATGAGATCACTTAAAAACAATGAATTTCTTTGATTTTACCAAATTAAAAACCTCTGGAATATAATCAAGAGGAAGATGGATGATCACAAACCATCAAACCACCAAACTGAACTGCTTGAATTTTTACACCAGGAGTAAAGCAGCATAAAGTTATCCAAAAGCAGTGTGTAAGACTGGTGGAGGAGAACATGATGCCAAGATGCATGAAAAAAAACTGTGATTAAAAACCAGGATTATTCCACCAAATATTGATTATTTCTGAACTCTTAAAACTTTATGATTATGAACTTGTTTTCTTTGCATTATTTGAGGTCTGAAAGCTCTGCATCTTTTTTGTTATTTCTGAGCTAAGATTCTGAGGTAGGTTGATGAGTCTGATAGCAATGGGAAAGAACCTGTTTTTTAACCTGGTTAATATGAACATAATTCAAATTCAAAATAAATGTCCACTGCTTTTTTGTCGGTGCATGAAGCATCAATAGTGATAGGGGGAGTCCTGATGAGTGGGATGGGTAATCGGATTAAATAATAAAATTAATGTATAACAGCTATAATAATGTAATTCTCGTGGCAGGCGTAGCTCCAGTGTTATGCAATGTACCTCCAGGTGTGGAGCTGAAATGAACAGTGTGGACGAGTTCTGATGCTGATTCTGGTTTAATCTGTTGAATTAGCTCACCGCCGTGTTCTCCTTCGCGAGCTGCAGCGGATTCTCCGGCAGAAACTTTGTTTCTCTGTTCTGTGCTGCCGGAAACAACGAGACTCTGGATGCTTCATTCTCTTATCCATTCAGGTGGGTTTCCATTCATTTAGTGAATCTTTTGTAGTGTAACTGAAATGGAAATACGTTCCACCGTTAAAACTAGGGCTGGGCGATATGGATCAAAACTAATATCTCAATATTTTTTGTTATTCTATAAGATAATACAAGTAACAAAAATACAAACATCTTCCAGATTTTATAGAGACACTTATATTAACATTCAGCTGTAGATGAACATATAGAGATATATTCTAGATTTTAGAGATGAACAAATCAGTCGGCTATGTATTGATATTGACAAACTGGAAGAAGATATTGAAAGGTGAGCTGTCAGAGCCAACTGGAACACAACACAGGGCTCTATTTTAGTGTCAGAGTGTCTTGCTATCATAATGACTGGAAAAGTACACCTTGCTCGTCTTAAAATGCAAAACAAAAGGCATTTACTAATTCTTCTCTTAATTAATGATGGGTGTGGTTAATTTTGGATGTAAAGTGAAATAATAAACCAATCAGAGTGTCTCTTGTTCATCATTCTCTTTAAGAGTAGATCAGGTGAGCTCTGTCTTTGGTGGATTGCTATTGTAACGGTGCAGCTACCTGGACGTGTTCAACAAACTCTTCTCAGCAGAGGAAACTGAGCTGCTGGTTGACGCTGTGAAGGAGCTCCAGCAGCTCATTTACGGGAACAGCAATGTTATTTTATTTACTATTCTGTTTATTGTTGATGTAAAAGTTGGGTTTGTGCTGCTGTGTGTTCATGTGTGTGTAATAAGTGGGGGCGTACGCTCGGCTCGGCACGGCGCCTGTGTTACCGAGATAGCGATGAACGTCTGACTGTTGGCTTCTGTCTAGGTTGTATTCAGTCAGTGGAGCTCCTGTGTTTTCTGTTACCAAGATAAACAAGATAAAACTCCAGAAATGTACCTGAACACACCTCATTTCCAGAACACCACGCCCATCAGTGTAGATATATTCAGAAGCTCTGCTGCTGTTTAAACCAGGCAGGAGGAAGATAGAGTGATAATAATAGACTGTTGATGGGTAAAAGATAGAGTCTATATCAATATTATTATAAAATATTGTCTCATCTTATATCTCATATGAAAACATATCGCTCAGCCCTAATTAAAACATACTCTTACACTGTACTATAAGTGTTTTACTGCACTGGATGAATCATATTTATATTTAATAACAGTAATAACATGTGACTGTGCTGCAGTATATCAGGCCCAGCGGCGGGAGTCTGGAGTCACATGATCGGTCTGGACTGGAGTTTATAAAAGCAGCTTTAGTACAAAGATGATCCTGAAAATATCCAGCAAACTAAACACTGAACTTTCTGTTTATCTGCTGCAGTGATCCCAACACTGACATGCTTTAGAGAAAACTGACTGTTTGTGCAAAAAAATAAGATACCACTTAAAAATGATGAGTTTCTTTGATTTTATCAAATTAAATACCTTGCTTGAATTTTTACACCAGGAGTAAAGCAGCATAAAGTGGCTTGCAAAAGTATTCATACCCTTGAACTTTTTTCCACATATTGTCACCTTACAACCTCAAACTTAATAAAATACACTTAAAAATGTGTTTTATTGAGATTTTAAATGATAGAAGCGCACAAAGCAGCACGTAAATGTCATAGTTTTCAAAAGTATTCAGCCCCCCGTATCAATTAGATAGATAGATAAATAGTTAGATAGATAGATAGATAGATAGATAGATAGATAGATAGATAGATAGATAGATAGATAGATAGATAGATAGATAGATAGATAGATAGATACTTTATTGATCCCTGAGGGGAAATTCTAGACATCCAGCAGCAGGTATAATACACAAAGTTACAAAATGAAATATAAAATATAAAGATATAAAGATACATTTAAATACAATCAAATAAAAAATAGAATGAACAATGTAAAAGTACAGTCTTTAGTGTGTGTGTGTGTGATGTAGAATGGAGGTAGTGCAGTTGAACAATAGACAGTGAACACCAGCTGATAAAGTACATAAAGTGAGGATAACTGATGTCAGCCAAACAGAAAGTGCAAATACACAGTTATATAATAATTTAAATTTAGCAGTGCAAAATATACGTAAACAGTAGATGAATGAACTATTAGTGCAAAATAGGGTAGAACTATAAAAACAGTGTTATAGGCATCAGGCATCAGATCCCCCTCTGTGCTCCAGTCTGTATCAGATACTGACTCACCTGTTTTTATACACAGGTTAAATCAGGTGCGCCTGGTGGAAGGGAACGTCTCTCTCTGTAACCACACCTCCACTGAGACTCACCTGGTGGGAGACTCCTCCTCCTCGGCGGAGTTCTTCGTGGCGGTGGCGGTGCTGGCGTTTCTCTACAGCATGGCGGCTCTGCTGGTTTACGTCGGCTACATGCATGTTTACCGGGACTCCGATTTCGGCCCAATGTTTGTAAGTATTCTAAAACTGTATTAAATTAAGTGATCGATGTAGCGGTGTGTGCTCACGACTTCTTTAATTCGAGAAAACTATTTTTATGCACACTATGACAAGAAGCTTGAAGGAAAAGGAGTATTTTCAGCTCTTGAGTTGTTACAGGGCTGCGTGACTATCAGAGTTATGATGCAGTGTGGAATTGTGATTATTCATTTCTCAATAACATTCAGTCCCCTTCTTAAGAATCATTCGCTTGAATTAAAGAAATCGTGATCATGAATTCAAAAGCAAAAAACGGTGATTTGAATTAAAAAAAAAGGTGATCGTGAACTGCTATATCATTCACTCAATTATTATTATTATTTTTTTATCCATGGCCCATCCTGGGCTCCGTAATAAAATTAATATAAAGTTAATATTAGAAATAATGTGTAACATTCATCACCTTCCGTTCTTTCCTAACCTCTTCTGATTCTAGGTTGTAGATCAGAGCATTAATCACTGTTATTAACTCTGATTAAATCTCTTATTAGCTCTGATGTATTATATTAATTGTGATTTAGGATTTCGTGGTGACGGCTGCGTTTGCGTTCCTGTGGTTGGTGAGTTCGTCGGCGTGGGCGCGGGGGCTGCAGGTGGTGAAATATGCGACGGGCACAGAGGGCATCGCCTCCACCCTGCTGCCCTGCAGAGACGCCGGGGTCACCTGTGAGGTCACCGAATTCACCAGCATGCGCACACTTAATATATCAGTGGTGAGAATCTTTACCTGTTATTAATAATATATAATTAATATATAATATACGCCCCAGTTTTATTTCTCAGTTCTACTCAGTGTAAATAGGAGGAAGGAGTGAAATCCTCCCCCTCATAAAAGAATTAGGAAACCCTTCAGTAACCCGATACAGATAAAGTTCAGCAACCTAACTGCTGCTGCTGATTAACTATTTAACTTTAGGGTTTATCGGATGTCTTCAGAAAGGAAGCAGATGCTGCAGAAATTAGTTATTATTGTTCATTTCTTTATTCCTCTGTGATGGAGAGCTGAAATTAGCTTTTATTAGCTTTACCATAAAGGGTGCACTTAGCTATCTATTGAGGCAAACTACTAGCAATATTTATTGTTATGAAGAAAATGGCCATAACTAGTGATGCTCCTTTAACACCAGGAGGGTGAAGAAGACCAGCACACACCTCCTCCGATACACGTGAGGTCAGACTCCACCTCTTTTTGAACCTCTTTAGCCGAAGAGCATCACAGCGCTAACCCTCAGAGGAAAGCACAGCGACTCTGGTGGTTCTGATACATCAGCTCACAGATGCAGCCTTGTGCTGATCCACATCACCCTAGGAGTGATGAGGGGAAAGAGAGAGCGCCATCTACTGTACTGTACCCACCCAGAGAGAAAAAGGACAACTGTGCTCTCTCAGGACTCCGGCAGCTGATGTCAAGCTGCATGACTGGGATTCGAACCAGCAATCTCCCGACCATAGTGTAAGGCGCTTTAGACCACTGGATTCCATGTTGTATCTTAGAATCCCAGTTTTACTGTTGTGTGCACTCAGTCTAGATTAGGCTAGATTAAGTTATTAATGTTAAAATAATCTAAACTCTGATTATGATAAACTCTGTATATTTATTAAAGGTTTCTGATGCTGTTCTGTTTTCTCTCTCAGGTCTTCGGCTTCTTGAATCTGATAGTTTGGGCGGGAAACGCCTGGTTCGTTTATAAAGAGACTCGCTGGCACTCGCAGAAGGTCAACTCTCAACCAGCAGCAGGACGTGGTCCCGGTCCTGCTCCCATCTAAACCTGCGTCCTGATATACACGAGTACACGTCCTCAGCTTCCAATCCACGCCTGCAGGTGAAGAAGAGTCATTTCTGAAGCCATATTCACTTTCTCCTCTATTAACTTCCAGTTATAATAGAGTGCAGCAGTGTTTTATATTTTTATGACCAAAATCCAGTCTCTGATTTTATTATTTTATTTCCCAGTTATTATTACTACACTTTTTATAAAACAGCAATAAAAGCAGTACTATTTTTCTTCAGTCTTTACTTAAAGCTTAAAGCTGTTTTTCCAATATTTTTATTTTTCATGTATTTTCATTTTTCCCTGTATTCCCTATTTCAGTATATTTTTGTAGTCCAATATAATGAGTGTATATAAAGTATTTGATATACTGTATAATGAAGTATTGCTGAATTTAAAGAGTGATTTGAATCGGAATCTTGTGCCCTTTAAACCCTTACTTTCACAAAAAAATATTTTACTAATAGTAAACTAGAAAATTTGATTTTAAAGTAATTATTTGGGAAAATTAAGCATTATTTACAATTTAAATCAATCAGTCAATTATAGTAGAATAAAGGAAACATATTGGCACCTTCCTATTACTGATCATCATTACACTTTTAATATTTTTAATCAAGATCAGAGAAATAAAAATATGATTAATGCCTTTTTTGCTATTTTAACTAATTAAAAATAGCACAAATATGTAGATTTTAAAAACATGTTCTCCTTTTTGTTTTTAAAACCATTTAATTTACCCCCTATAAAATTAATAATCAGTTACTGATTAAGGACATATGTCTGTCTGTCTATCTATCTATCTATCTATCTATCTATCCATCCATCCATCCATCCATCTATCTTCCTTAGACTTCTTTATAATGGAATATAGAGTTTTGAGGCTTATATCCAGAGGTGTGTAGTAATTAAGTACAAATACTTTATTACTTTATTTCAGTATAAATGTAGGTTATCTATACCTTATTATAGTAATTATTTTTGTACATTTTCACACAATTATCTGAACTTTCTTCTCCTTATATTTTAATAAAAATATCCTTGTTACTCCTGTTTAATTTCAGCTATTTGTTTTTTTTATTCCGGCTTCTCCTCTTATTCCGTTACGCCTTTTATTCCTGAACTGTTCTCTGGAGAAGTTTGTAGTTTTCTAAATAATATTTAGTGTATTATTTTTGTTATATTTCATCGTTTATAGCTGAGTGTGTGTATGTTCTATGCTGACCACATTTTTACAGGAGTGGATGTTTCTGATAATATTTTTTTTTTATTCTAAAAATATTTACTCTGATATTTACCTGCATCTCTTATCACGGTTTTATGTGAAATATTACGTCCTTTTTTTGTTTTCTTTTATATTGGTTTTATTGTTTGGTATTTTTTGTTACATTGTTTTTATCTGGTTTGTTTGTATCTTTTCTGTATCGATTTGATTTGTTTCGTTTGTTTAATCCAAAGAATCAGAAGGTACATCAGCAGTGTTCCTCAGTATTGAGCAGATGTTTTGTGTTGTGTGATTATTGTGTACAGTATTCTGAATATTGTGTGTAATAGTGTTATATGAGTGATCTTGGTTGATTTTAGACAGTTTTTTATGTTTTTTTAATGTTTTTTATGGTTATATTGATTTTTTTAGCCATTCTATCAAATAATTTCTGTTTTTGCACTAAATACATATTTTTGTTTGCTTTTAAATAAAGCAGAGAGTGAAGCAGATTCACGTCGTCTCATCTGATGTCTTTTCTCTGTTCAGCGCTGAGAAGAAAAGTGATTTCTTCCCCCAAATAAACACGAAGCACCTCCGGATATAAAGCAGCTTTTGTCTGGTCTGTTCACCCGTGACTTCACTGATCGCCGTTTGTCTGGAGAACAAACAAAACATTATGTGAAGAAAAGGCTTTAATATCGCAGTGAGACAGAGAGCGCCGTATTAAAATAAAACATTTCACTGCTCTGATGAAGAAACAGATTATTCTATTCTAATATTTCCCTCTTTTATAAGAACCTTTTAGAACAGAACTGCACTTCCCAAAATCAATTAGCCTTTATTTTTACTGAGGAATACGATTTTAGTTCAGCTGGTCATTTACTTACATTAACTTAAAAAGACTGAAAAAAATAACATTAAAATGAAGTACTTAATCCTCCTGTTTTTAAAATTTATACATTTAGAAAAAAACAGTTTAAAGTATTTTTTTCAGTATAAAACTTTTTTCTGCATGCCTTTAATTATTGTAATCCACATATAATATGAAACTGGTTCATCTCACATAAAATAAAAAAAATATATTGCTTTTTTAAAATACTATTTAGAAATTATTTAACTTTACAGGTACATTGATTCACTGTATTACTCTGTTATACTTTATATTATATTATCGTGTCACTAATTTCAATTATGTTATTTGATAGTTTTTAATAATATTTTTACTATAGGTTTGTTTGAACTGAATGTATAATTTACAGGACAGTCTGATTTAAAAAAAAAATCCTTTTAAATATTAAAAATATTAATGCATAATCCTAAAATTAAATATAAAAGCAAAAACTTAAAAAAAAAGTTACTATCAGCTGCTTAACAGTAAAATTAAGATCAAACCTGAGGTGAAAATGTATTTTCTTAAAGGCTTAATTAATCCTTATTAAATTATCAGAAATAAAGGTTTTTACTTTTTAAAAATATTTTAATGTGATTCACAAGCCCCGCCCCCTTTCTGCTCTGCTTTATTCTGGGTTTTTCTGCCCCCAAGCGGCCGCTTATAGAATCACACCCAAACCTGAGCTTTATAAACAGCATTATCTCAGACTGCTCCTCCTTCTACATATTTCTGTATTTAAAACTCTTTTTTATAACAGTGATTATTTTACTGCTAAAGAATCACAGTATATGTGGGTGCAAGACAGTGATAGACAGTCTAAATGGGTCAATATAAATAGAAGATATAGAAGAAATTATACAGTATAAGACTTTACACAAAGATTTTTGAATTAAGCAAAAATATTGTGTATTATCTTTATCGTATTTTTTTAAAGGATTAACACCACTTACATAAAATAATTAGATTTTACCTTTCAGACGTGCAGTATAGTACAATATAAGAATTTACACACATATTTTGGAATATGTATTTATGTGTTTTTCCTGATTATTTAGGGGTTCTTTTGTAAAGTCTGGACTCGCCGTCATCGTTTGCTTGAGTGTTACAACCATATAAAAAACTAAAAAACTATAAAATGTTTTTTAAACACCTCTATTGCCTTAACTTTATTCTGTTTCAGGGATATAGGCTGTTCAAATATCACACCGAGACTTCTACTGAGAGTATGTTCTAATATTTTATAGAATGTTATTACATTTTTATTTTATTAAACTACCCAACCCACTCATTAGGACTCCCCCTATCACTAGTGATGCTACAACACCAGGAGGGTGAAGACCAGCACACACCTCCTCCGATACATGTGAATCAGACTCCGCCTCTTTTTGAGCTGCTGCTGATTCTTCAGCATTGCCGAGTAGCATCACAGCGCTAACGCTCGGAGGAAAGCGCAGCGACTCGGTTCTGATACAGCAGCTCACAGACGCAGCCTTGTGCTGATCCACATCACCCTAGGAGTGATGAGGGCAAAGAGAGAGCGCCATCTACTGTACTGTACCCACCCAGAGAGAACAAGAACAACTGTGTGTGTGCTCTCTCGGGGGTCTGGAAGCTAATGGCAAGCTGCATGACCGGGATTCGAACCAGCGATCTCTTCTAGATCATAGTGACAGCACTTTAGACCCGGTTCAATATTTGATATTGATGCATTTTATAAATATACACTAGGGTAGCAGGGTTTGGCAGGGTAGCAGAATTCGACAGCACACCGGATCGTGACTCTGTAGTAAAGTGAACTGAACTCTTGAACTGAGGCTGTTCGGCGGGACTCGGTTATAAACATGTATCTCCCCGAGCGGGAGCCGAAGTTTTCCGAAGGTGACGTCACGGCGCTTCGCCCCTCTCGCGCTGGCTCGCGCTGCTGCTGCTGCTGCTGGAGGAACAGCGGCGGAGAGAAGAGGAGTAATGGCGGCCCGGACTCTCCTACAGCA
Organism: Astyanax mexicanus; assembly: GCF_023375975.1. Taxonomy (NCBI): domain Eukaryota; kingdom Metazoa; phylum Chordata; class Actinopteri; order Characiformes; family Acestrorhamphidae; genus Astyanax; species Astyanax mexicanus. The sequence goes on from NC_064409.1 coordinate 384,292, forward strand.
CCGCGCGCTTCTCCCCGCGCGCCTCCCGCCGCCTCTCCGCCCGGACTCCGCGCGCTCTCAGCCCGCACACAGTAAGTGTTCCTCCCGCTCCTGCTCGCGCCGCCGCGCGCGGGTCCAGCGCGTGCTGTGCGCTGTGTTTATTATGCTGAGATTGCGCGGAGCTGCGTGTCCTCCTCCTTCTGCTGCTGCTGCTGCACATCCTCCTCTTCCTCCTCCTCCTCTTCCTCCTCCTCCTCTTCCTCCACCGAGCGGAGCAGAGACACAGCGCGGGGCTGCAGCGGCTCCTGGCCGGGGACAGCGCTCCTCCTCCCCGTGGGGCCGCGCTCAGGCCTCGGCCTCCCTCTCACACACACCGCCGCTGCTGCTGCGCCTCACACTCACTCACTCATATAACAACACACACTACACACACTCACAAAACATAACATATACATAACACACACACTACACACACTCACATAAAACAACATTAACAGTTTGTGTGTGTTTGGTGTGTTTTGGTTGAGACATGGGCAGGTGGGCGTTCCTGCTTCTGCTGGTTTCAGTGATTAATCATTGGTTGTCAGTCACGTGTGTTTATTATGATTTACGTCACTTAAGCGCCATGTTTAAGGTATAGTTGCAGTGAGAGTATTAGAAAATTAACTAACTTTTATAATCTTGAAATCTTGATAGAATTGAAATCAATAAAAGTTGAGAAAAATAAACAAAATCAGGATCATGCCAGTGAGAATTAACATAACATAAGTTCTATAATATATCTAATATTGATCCAAAATCCCCCCCAAAAATGAATCAGTTAAATCAATTGAGCAGCTCATTCATGTTTGTGTCTGATTGTGATAAAAAAAAAAATCATTTTTTAAGGTTAAAATCATGATGTAACATTTTAATGGTACAACAGCAATTTCATAACCTGTATTTAAACATTTTGTTCTAGAAATCAGGTCAGGACTATTTATACAGAATGTAAAGCATAATTAAAAATGGTTAAATGTTTAGAACTTCATTAAAGAGTTAAAGTGAAGAACAGAGTTCTGTAAAGAACTTTACACAGATTTTAAAGGGTCTGTTACACACGTACATTAAATGAATGACATGTTGACAGTAAGTGTGTGTGTGTGTGTGTGTGTCTCGTGCTCGCGGGTGGATCAGGGTAATTCACAGACAGCGTGGTTCCCCCAGTAAAACACACAGGCTGAGACCTAAAGCACCGATTGGCCCGTTCTCGGGACGCTACTGCGCTGTAATTGGCCCGCACAGACAGACGCTGTCGCTGATTGGCTGCTCTGTGGGGCTCGGTTTGTTTGGAACTCGGCCTGTTCATCCTGATAGAAAACTAGATAATTAGAAAGACATAGAATTACAGCAGCAGAGAAACAGAGATCAGTAAACCCAGAAAATGAGAAAATTACAGAACAAGGGGACAAGAGGACCATACAATCAGAGAAATAGATAATCAGAAAACAAGAGAATCAGAGAAACAAAAATCAATAAAATCAGAGAACCAGAAAACTAGGAAACCATACAACTAGAGAACTAGAGGACAAAAGATCCAGATAAATAAAAAAACCCCGAAAACTAGTGAATCAGAATTAGAGAACTAGAAAACTAGAGAACCAGAATACTAAAGAACTAAATAATCAGAAAAATAGAGAAATAGAAAAATGAGATCAGTAAAACTAGAAAAAAGCATAGAACCAATAAACCAGGGCAAAAGAGAATCAGTAAAAACATCATGAAATTGTCCCTTTCCTGAACTTCAATAATCAGTATTTTCCTGAATGCAAATCAGTCATTTCATGTCCTCCAGAAAATTAGTTTCATTACCTTTGCTAAGACACAGCCCTCATTATTATACTACTGTACTACACAGTGGCATAAAGTGGTCTTAAAATGCCAGTAATAATAATATTTTTTTAGTAGTAGTAGCAGTAGTAATTACACAGTTATTGGGTTTCTTACTGTCAGTAAAAAAAAAACTGTAAACTAAACTGTCTTACTCTCTCTCTGTTTCTCTCTCTCTCTCTCTCTCTCTCTCTCTCTCTCTCTCTCTCTCTCTTTCACAGATATGCACTTGTACGGTCAGTTCCCAACCTGTGAGGATTTCTCTCTTCAGTGCAGCGTCTGCAGCCGAGTCGTCCAGCCTCAGGACTTCCTGAGCGTTACGGTGAGTTTACCCGCATGTGAGCTGTGGTCTTACTCACAGCTACTGATCTGCTGAAAATATTCAGACACTGCTCTAATTTATAGCACCTCCAGAATAAACATTTCGGCCCAGTCCCATTTCACCACTAGAGTTCATATTTCATAGTATTTTACCCATAACAACACTAATTTCTCTTAGAAATAACTCTATTCTAAGAGTAAGGGATACACTCCAAAACGAGGGTAGGGGTAGTGTACAGAGTAGAAATGTGACTGAGCCGTACATTCTGCTGCTCAGTGTGTTCTTGTGCCACTAAGTTGAGCCTGGCGTTTATATATTCGGTCTGAAACTGACAGTGATATTGTTTTATCATAATCATTTCTGAGATATATACTGTAGTTGTAGCAGTGGAGCTCTAGCTAAAGCTGAAATTAGCTTTGATTAGCTTTTGTTTTATTTTATTTTTCTGTTCCACCTTAAATGCTGGCTGCTGCACCATTTAAGGTAGAACGGGGATGGTGGAGATGTTGTTGGAGATGTTTGAAATGGTAGAGATGTTGGATAAAGCTGGTTTCTGGGACGTGTTTACTTTCGTTTTTTAACTTCGACCCATTTCACTCTGCTCCACTCGGCTCAGATCCGCCTCTGGTCTTGTGCCCTGCCCACGTGTACCAACACACACACACACACACACACACACAGCTTGGCAGCATGCTCTAGATCATGCCCCCCTGTTGTCTGGAGCTGTAGTGTGTAAAGGGGGTGTGGATTTTGGATAGTGGGAGTGTCTTTGTGCTCTTCACACACACAAACACAGACACACACTTCATGTTCACTCAATATCATGCAATATTACAGCTAATATATAAAGGGGGGACCCATCCTCCTCTGGTCAGACAACTTATAAATGAATGTTAAATGAGTTGCTATATAAATAAGCTTGCCTTGCCTAAAAAGTCATTCTACATCCACACAGCTCTGATATATTCAGATTAATATATAGAGAAGCAGTAAAAGCAGTATAGTTAGAGTATAGTTAGAGTTAAATATAAACAGTGAAGCACTTTAGTAAATTTGCTCTGAATGAGAGCGTGTGATAAAAACAGTAAATATAAATGAGAGGAGAAGAGGAAGACTGCAGCTGCCAGGGGTCAGATCAGATCATGGGGGAATAACTCACAGCTATTCAGCTTTAAACACACATACACACAGAGGGAAAGAAGGAGAGGGGGAATACTCTGTTTGACTACTGTTTGAAAGAAGCTGTTCTGCTCCCTGTGTTTTGCTGTAACTGTTGGCTGGCGGTGGTGGAGACGGTCTAAGTAACTGGTGCTCTGGATCTGTGAGTGAGTGTGTGTGTAGTGTTTGTGTAGTGTGTGTGTAGTGTGTGTGTGTAGTGTGTGTGTGTGTGTAGTGTGTGTGTGTGTGTAGTGTGTGTGTAGTGTGTGTGTAGTGTGTGTGTGTGTGTAGTGTGTGTGTAGTGTGTGTGTGTGTGTGTAGTGTGTGTGTGTAGTGTGTGTGTGTAGTGTGTGTGTAGTGTGTGTGTGTAGTGTGTGTGTAGTGTGTAGTGTGTATAGTGTGTGTGTGTGTAGTGTGTAGTGTGTGTGTAGTGTGTGTGTGTGTAGTGTGTGTGTGTAGTGTGTGTGTAGTGTGTGTGTAGTGTGTGTGTGTGTGTGTAGTGTGTGTGTGTGTAGTGTGTGTGTAGTGTGTGTAGTGTGTGTGTGTGTGTGTAGTGTGTGTGTGTGTGTGTAGTGTGTGTGTGTGTGTGTAGTGTGTGTGTAGTGTGTGTGTAGTGTGTGTGTGTGTGTAGTGTGTGTGTGTGTGTGTAGTGTGTGTGTGTGTAGTGTGTGTGTGTGTAGTGTGTGTGTGTGTGTGTGTAGTGTGTGTGTGTGTGTGTAGTGTGTGTGTGTAGTGTGTGTGTGTGTGTAGTGTGTGTGTGTAGTGTGTGTGTAGTGTGTAGTGTGTGTGTAGTGTGTGTGTAGTGTGTAGTGTGTATAGTGTGTGTGTGTAGTGTGTAGTGTGTAGTGTGTGTGTAGTGTGTGTGTGTGTGTAGTGTGTGTGTGTAGTGTGTGTGTAGTGTGTGTGTAGTGTGTGTGTGTGTGTAGTGTGTGTGTGTGTAGTGTGTGTGTAGTGTGTGTAGTGTGTGTGTGTGTGTGTGTGTAGTGTGTGTGTGTGTGTAGTGTGTGTGTGTGTGTGTAGTGTGTGTGTAGTGTGTGTGTAGTGTGTGTGTGTGTGTAGTGTGTGTGTGTGTGTGTAGTGTGTGTGTGTGTGTAGTGTGTGTGTGTGTAGTGTGTGTGTGTGTGTAGTGTGTGTGTGTGTGTGTAGTGTGTGTGTAGTGTGTGTGTGTGTGTGTGTAGTGTGTGTGTAGTGTGTGTGTGTAGTGTGTGTGTAGTGTGTGTGTAGTGTGTGTGTAGTGTGTGTGTGTAGTGTGTGTAGTGTGTGTAGTGTGTGTAGTGTGTGTGTAGTGTGTGTGTGTAGTGTGTGTAGTGTGTGTGTTGTGTGTGTGTAGTGTGTGTGTGTGTGTAGTGTGTGTGTAGTGTGTGTAGTGTGTGTGTAGTGTGTGTGTGTGTAGTGTGTGTGTGTGTAGTGTGTGTGTGTAGTGTGTGTGTAGTGTGTGTGTAGTGTGTGTGTAGTGTGTGTAGTGTGTGTGTAGTGTGTGTGTAGTGTGTGTGTAGTGTGTGTGTAGTGTGTGTGTAGTGTGTGTAGTGTGTGTGTGTGTAGTGTGTGTGTAGTGTGTGTGTGTGTGTAGTGTGTGTAGTGTGTGTAGTGTGTGTGTAGTGTGTGTGTAGTGTGTGTGTGTGTGTGAGTAGTGTGTGTGTGTGTAGTGTGTGTGTGTGTGTGTAGTGTGTGTGTGTGTAGTGTGTGTGTGTGTAGTGTGTGTAGTGTGTGTGTGTGTGTGTGTGTGTGTAGTGTGTGTGTGTGTAGTGAGTGTGTGTGTGTAGTGAGTGTGTGTGTGTGTAGTTTGTGTGTGTGTGTGTAGTTTGTGTGTGTGTGTGTGTAGTGTGTGTAGTGTGTGTGTGTGTGTGTGTAGTGTGTGTGTGTAGTGTGTGTGTGTGTGTGTGTAGTGTGTAGTGTGTGTGTGTGTGTAGTGAGTGTGTGTGTGTGTGTGTGTAGTGAGTGTGTGTGTGTGTAGTTTGTGTGTGTGTGTGTGGTGTGTGTGTGTGTGTGTGTAGTGTGTAGTGTGTGTGTGTGTAGTGTGTGTGTGTGTGTGTGTGTAGTGTGTGTGTGTGTGTGTAGTGTGTGTGTGTGTAGTGTGTGTGTGTGTAGTGTGTGTGTGTGTGTGTGTGTAGTGTGTAGTGTGTGTGTGTGTGTAGTGAGTGTGTGTGTGTGTAGTGTGTGTGTGTGTGTGTGTGTGTAGTGAGTGTGTGTGTGTAGTTTGTGTGTGTGTGTGTAGTGTGTGTAGTGTGTGTGTGTGTGTGTGTGTGTAGTGTGTGTGTGTGTGTAGTGAGTGTGTGTGTGTGTAGTTTGTGTGTGTGTGTGTGTAGTGTGTGTGTGTGTAGTGTGTGTGTGTGTGTGTGTGTGTGTGTAGTGTGTAGTGTGTGTGTGTGTAGTGTGTGTGTGTGTAGTGTGTGTGTGTGTAGTGTGTGTGTGTGTAGTTTTTGTAGTGTGTGTGTAGTGTGTGTGTGTGTAGTGTGTGTGTGTAGTGTGTAGTGTGTGTGTGTGTGTGTGTGTGTGTAGTGTGTAGTGTGTGTGTGTGTAGTGTGTAGTGTGTGTGTGTGTAGTGTGTGTGTGTGTGTAGTGTGTAGTGTGTGTGTGTGTGTGTAGTGTGTGTGTGTGTGTGTGTAGTGTGTGTGTGTGTGTGTAGTGTGTGTGTGTGTAGTGTGTGTAGTGTGTGTAGTGTGTGTGTGTGTGTAGTGTGTGTAGTGTGTGTAGTGTGTGTGTGTGTAGTGTGTAGTGTGTGTGTGTGTAGTGTGTAGTGTGTGTGTGTGTGTAGTGTGTAGTGTGTGTGTGTGTGTGTGTGTGTGTGTAGTGTGTGTGTGTGTGTGTGTGTGTGTGTGTGTGTAGTGTGTGTGTGTGTGTGTAGTGTGTGTGTGTAGTGTGTGTGTGTGTGTAGTGTGTGTGTGTAGTGTGTGTGTGTGTGTGTGTGTAGTGTGTGTGTGTAGTGTGTGTGTGTGTGTGTAGTGTGTGTGTGTGTGTAGTGTGTGTGTAGTGTGTGTGTAGTGTGTGTGTGTGTAGTGTGTAGTGTGTGTGTGTGTAGTGTGTGTGTGTGTGTGTAGTGTGTGTAGTGTGTGTGTGTGTGTGTAGTGTGTGTGTGTGTAGTGTGTGTAGTGTGTGTAGTGTGTGTGTAGTGTGTGTGTAGTGTGTGTGTGTGTGTAGTGTGTGTAGTGTGTGTGTGTAGTGTGTGTGTGTGTGTGTGTGTAGTGTGTGTAGTGTGTGTGTGTAGTGTGTGTGTGTGTGTGTGTAGTGTGTGTGTGTAGTGTGTGTGTGTAGTGTGTGTGTGTGTAGTGTGTGTGTGTGTGTAGTGTGTGTAGTGTGTGTAGTGTGTGTGTAGTGTGCGTGTGTAGTGTGTGTGCGTGTGTAGTGTGTGTGTGTTGTGTGTGTGTGTGTGTAGTGTGTGTAGTGTGTGTGTGTAGTGTGTGTGTGTGTGTAGTGTGTGTAGTGTGTGTGTAGTGTGCGTGTGTAGTGTGTGTGTGTGTGTGTGTGTGTGTAGTGTGTGTGTGTAGTGTGTGTAGTGTGCGTGTGTAGTGTGTGTGTGTGTGTAGTGTGTGTAGTGTGTGTGTGTAGTGTGTGTGTAGTGTGCGTGTGTAGTGTGCGTGTGTGTGTGTAGTGTGTGTGTGTAGTGTGCGTGTGTAGTGTGTGTGTGTGTGTAGTGTGTGTAGTGTGTGTGTGTAGTGTGCGTGTGTAGTGTGTGTGTGTGTGTGTAGTGTGTGTGTGTAGTGTGTGTGTGTAGTGTGTGTGTGTAGTGTGTGTGTGTAGTGTGTGTGTGTAGTGTGTGTGTGTAGTGTGTGTGTGTAGTGTGTGTGTGTAGTGTGTGTGTGTAGTGTGCGTGTGTAGTGTGTGTGTGTGTGTGTGTAGTGTGTGTGTGTAGTGTGTGTGTGTAGTGTGTGTGTGTGTAGTGTGTGTGTGTAGTGTGTGTGTGCGCGCTGGCGTCTGTCTTCCTGCAGTTGAGCGGATGTAAACAGAAAAGCAGCTGATTTTTCTCTGTGGGTGTGTGTGTGTAGTGTGCGTGTGTGTGTGTGTGTGTGTAGTGTGTGTGTGTGTGTGTAGAGTGTGTGTGTGTAGTGTGTGTGTGTGTGTGTAGTGTGTGTGTGTAGTGTGTGTGTAGTGTGTGTGTAGTGTGTAGTGTGTGTGTGTAGTGTGTGTGTAGTGTGTGTGTAGTGTGTGTGTGTGTGTGTGTAGTGTGTGTGTGTGTAGTGTGTGTGTGTGTGTGTGTAGTGTGTGTGTGTGTGTGTGTGTGTGTGTAGTGTGTGTGTGTGTGTGTGAGCTGGTTTCCGGTGGCCTGTCAGGCTGGGTGAGTGTGAGTGTGTGTGCAGTGTGGGGATGTTTTAGTTAGATCTCATTGGGTCACAGTGTTCGGGTCCTGATGTGTTATTGGGAAATAGTGATCAGATACTGATCAGCAGTTTGATCGATTGATTAATTACATCTGTTGTAATGTGACGAGGTAATTGTGTTTTCACTCCTGTAGTTGAGAAAGTTTCTTTGATCTGGATCAGTTGATGAGTTTGTTTATTTGGAGCTTCAGTTTCTTCCTCTGTTTGCTTTATTTTCACACAGGTATAAAACCTTAACTCACCAAAATACACACCAATAAACCACATGAGCACATCGTCTCCTCTGATTGGTCAGAGCTGTGTGGTGTGGAAGCAAGAAAGTAAATGTAGTGAGAAGATTATTTTTCATACCATAAAATATCGTGATATTATTTTAGAGCCATATCGCCCGTCCCTAATGAGCATGTGCATGAGTTTGCACAAGTGTGCACGAGAGTGCGTGAGAGTACGTGAGAGTGCGTGAGAGTGCGTGAGAGTGTATGAGATTGTATGAGAGTGTGTGAGAGTGTGTGAGAGTGTGTGAGAGTGTGTGAGAGTGTGCGTGAGAGCGCGTGAGAGTGTATGAGATTGTATGAGAGTGTGTGAGAGTGTGTGAGAGTGTGTGAGAGTGTGTGAGAGTGTGTGAGAGTGCGTGAGAGTGCGTGAGAGTGTGTGAGAGTGTATGAGAGTGTGTGAGAGTGTGTGAGAGTGCGTGAGAGTGCGTGAGAGTGCGTGAGAGTGTGTGAGAGTGCGTGAGAGTGCGTGAGAGTGTGTGAGAGTGCGTGAGAGTGCGTGAGAGTGCGTGAGAGTGCGTGAGAGTGCGTGAGAGCGCGTGAGAGCGCGTGAGAGCGCGTGAGAGCGTGTGAGAGTGGTTATGCGAGAGTGAGTTTTGACGGTGTTGATGTTCCCCTGCAGGTAGTTGGGGAATAGTTGCACACTGAGCAGAGAGGACAGCGTCCCCACCACAACCCCCTCAAACCATGCACAGCAAAAACAACCGTAAGTACTCTTTACCTGTCTCTCTCTATCTGTCTCTCTCTCTGCCTCTATATATATATATATATATTTCTGTGTCTCTATCTTTCTGTGTCTCTCTCTCTCTCTGTGTTTCTCATTCTGAGTCTCTTTTTCTGTCTCTCTCTCTCTCTCTCTCTGCCTCTGTTTCTCTTTCTCTCTCTCTCTGTGTCTATCTCTCTGTGTCTCACTCTCTCTGTCTCTCTTTATCTCTCTCTCTCTGCCTTTCACTCTGTAAACACTGTTTTCTGTAATAACTACATAAGATAGTACTGTACTTTTACTTTCAGTACTTCACTACTACACTTTGAATGTTTGTGTATGTGTGTATATATGTGTGTGTGTGTGTGTGTGTGTGTGTTTATATGTGTCGGTGTGTGTGTTACAGAGAGGAGACAGGGTTCTCTGGGTGGTTCTGGAGCTCCTCTGGTTCAGATGAAGGGTAAAGTGTCTCAGGCTGAGGTGGAGCCGCTGCAGTTCCGAGTGCCGCGAGAGTTCCCGCACTCGCGCTTCAGCAGAGCGCCGCTCGCCGTCTACCCGCCTAAAGGAGGACGAACCAAAGCCTGGTGAGTTTCACAGCCCTGCTCTCTCTTTTACTGCACTACTGCTGAGAGAGTTCTAACCTCAGCTTTTACAAAACCAGTTTACAATACCAGAGTTCAAAAGAGGACAAATTGTTGGTGCACGTCTTGCTGGAGCATCTGTGACCAAGACAGCAAGTCTTTGTGATGCATCAAGAGCCACGGTATCCAGGGTAATGTCAGCATACCACCAAGAAGGACCAACCACATCCAACAGGATTAACTGTGGACGCTGTAAGAGGAAGCTGTCTGAAAGGGATGTTCGGGTGCTAACCCGGATTGTATCCAAAAAACATAAAACCACGGCTGATCAAATCACGCAGAATTCAATGTACACCTCAACTCTCCTGTTTCCACCAGAACTGTCCGTCACCACAATCAATTATTGTGCTCTAAAACCAGGAGTTTCATTCTCCAACCCCTGAAGTTGCATTAAATCATTAATCATTTATCTAGAAGTTTATCTCTCTCTCTCCTCCTGCAGTGTTTCCTTGCCGGTGGTGAGTCTGGAAAAGATGCCGTGTTTCACCAGATCAGAAGGAGCACCCGTTAAAGTCACCTCCACCACCTCCACCCTTTCTGTTCCCTCCTCCACTTCTTCCTCTGTGTCTTCCTCCACAACCTCCTCCCCCCTCAAACCTGCTCTCACATCACCGGCATCCCAGAAGAACCAGGAGAAGCTGCTGAACGGCCGCGGCCCCGTCACCCCGCGCTCCACCACCCCCCCTCAGCTTATAGACAGAAGACCCAGCCCCTCCCGGTCCCCCCTCGACAAACACACCACCCAATCACCATCACCGTCACCATCACCATCATCTTCATCACACAAACCCAGCTCCTCTCCATCTCCTTCCACCCCAGACAGAAGACCCGGAGTCCCCCCCTCCCCCTCAGACAGGAAACAACCAAATGGAGCCAAAGCCAGCCGGCATAGGAAAGTATCAGGTGAGAATAAAAATGTTTGTTTGAGTAAAATGAAAGATGCAGAGCTTTCAGACCTCAAATAATGCAAAGAAAACAAGTTCATATTCATAAAGTTTTAAGAGTTAAAATAATCAATATTTGGTGGAATATTGAATATCCTGGTTTTTATCACAGTTTTCATGCATCATGTTCTCCTCCACCAGTCTTACACACTGCTTTTGGATAACTTTATGCTGCTTTACTCCTGGTGTAAAAAATCAAGCAGTTCAGTTTGGTGGTTTGATGGTTTGTGATCATCCATCTTCCTCTTGATTATATTCCAGAGGTTTTTAATTTGGTAAAATCAAAGAAACTCATCATTTTTAAATGCTGTCTTATTTTTTGGTAAAAATGTAAAAGGTTTAAGAATATCCCCATTTTTTCCCCTTTTTTTTTGCAGTTTTAGTTCTTTAGGTTCAGTCAATAACCAGAAATTGTACACAATTTTACAGAGCCTTTAAGGAAAACTAATAAACTAAAAACTGATCATATTGAATGGAAATGGATTTAAAAAAATGTGAATTTTAA